>NW_024883043.1:0-144174 GCF_019059575.1 Amphibalanus amphitrite | reverse complement strand
TGAACTGAACTGAACGAACATTTTGTAGACCCGATCAGTCATCCAACTGAACTGAACGGACTTACTTCTAATTGCTTTACCATTTGTAACCATTTGAACTGAACTTGCGCCATCCCGACACGTTGTGGTGGAAAGTTGTATGTTTGTAGCTGTTTGTAGGCCTCTATTTAGGACACATTCATACACAGCGCATGTGTACATATGTTAGGGAAGCTGGAGGTCAGTTAGGTTGCGACTGCACTTTTTCTTCTTTCATACCATTCTTTTATCTTCCTTTTATATCATGTCGTGAAGTATTTTTTGGGCAGTGCCTCTGTTTGGTGTAGGTAAAACGCGCAGGGAACCTCTCTCTGCCTTGCCGACATCTGTATGTAAGCACTGTGAGAACTCAAGGGATGGGAGCAAATCCGTTAAGCCAGATCACTGACGAACATTTATTGTTCTGCTTCTTTTTTTCTTTTTGACAAGGACCGCTCGTGGGTCAACACTGTACAGTGCACTGAACACTGCTTGTCAGATGACCTGTGTCGCCCACCTGAACCGAACATAGAACTGATCTAAACTGAACTGAGTGAACTTCGAACTGAAGGAACTAAACTTTTTCAAAATCGGGAACCCTCAGTTGAACGAGCTGAATGAGCTTTCTGGACAGGCCGATAGTTAGGTAACTGAACTGAATTTAACTGAAGCCAAACTGTATTGAACTTTGAACTAAATGGTTCCGTAAGTTCACGAACTCTTCCGACCCTACTCACCTATACTATCGCAGAAAAGTCGTTCTGCACGGCAGATTCGTTCGGTTCGTTCGGAAAAAGTTCGGAAAAGTTCGGTTCGTCCGCTGACGGCAGATAGTTGTCTCCCGCCGACGGCTGAGTCGCCATGAAACGGCAGGGAGCTGGCTCCAGCGGACAGTAGTGGACACCAAAGAGCTGGGTCCAGCCCACAGGCAGGGAGCTGGTTCAAGTAGACGGCAAGGTGGTGTTGTGAATTGTTAGCCCGGAGGCGCTCGCGCTGTCGCCCGATGATTTGATAACATATTTTTCTACAATATAATGACTAAGCAATAAAAGGCGAACCATCGGGCGACTAATTGTACTTCGTTTTCAATGCAATTTTCCAGAATCGTAGAGAGCGAAGCCGCGCGTAGCGGGCTGAGCGAACGGAGATTCCCATTGGGAGGTCGCTGCGGAAAAGTTGGCCCGGGCCTGTGAGTCTGTGTGTCTGTCTGTCGAGCATTTTGGGTCCTAGCGACGAAACGGCTGGGCCGATCGAAACGGGGTTGTCACCATTCGATGCAGCGATCCGCCGGAAAGACCATGGCGTTGGTCACGTGGTGATCCGTGTCACGTGCCGCCACGTGAGGCTCTGCAAAAATTTGTTGTCAGGGCTACAGGCCAAACGGATGATGACACCGCCGCCATACTCACAGGCTACCTGCTCCTCATAGTGAACCATTATCCTAGGGAGGTTCGGTCCCGGAGGGGTGCAAGCTGCACGTGCCAGAGGCAAAAAAACGTTTTTTCATGGAAAACGCTCTAAAATCGTCATCTGTTGAGCTAGCACCATGAAACTTGGCACACTGATAGAACTCGACAAGCGCTACAAGATGCTGAAGAAATGAGTGCGCTAGCACAAGTGTAGCACGTGCTATGACCAAAACACACTTTGCAATAGAAAGGTGGCGGGTCTTTTCCGAGAGGAGTGGATTGGGCCGTGAAGGACGTGAGGTATTAGCGCAGCTGTCCCGGCGGCCACGTCAGGCCCGCGGGATGCAGCGAGGACTTGTCTGTGATGCTGGACACTGTGGACATGGGCTTGACGATAACCAAAATCAGAGCGAACATTTGCACTCGCATTCCGGGACTGGCGCGAACGAACGGGCTGTGCCTAACGTCCTTCATGTCCCAGTCCATTCGTCTAGGGGGAGAAGGTGAGGTGTGCGCTGAAGCTGGTTGTATTTATTATCCAATATCCATGGCATGGGCCATCATTTCCCATTATAAATAGAGACCAATAGACTGAAGCCGCAGTCGAATTGATCACTCCAGTTGTGTGTACGGGGACGTCATGGCTCCGGGCTCGCCACGATGAAGGTGTTAAGTGACATGAAGAGCACGAGCTTCAGTCCTGTTCAAGGACGATCTGAGCCACAAACTGATTCTAGTCATCCTCAGACTGAAGATGGACTCCAAACAGGTGTATCGACGGAGATTGTTTGTTTGTTTGGATTAGAATCCCTTTCGGTCATGTTTGACCATTGCAGGGCTATGGGATGATAGGATAGGTGATGACAGTGGACTGCAACGGCCAGTGGTGGCCGTCCTGGTATGTGAGAGCGGCCCCGTAGAGCCACTCTCAAGCCGTCCGTGTCTGGTCTATTACATTTAGCCAGGGCGGCCTGAAGTAGCGGGCACCTGTTTGCCCTGAATTGATGAAGCAGCACCTGCTCGCGCCTCGTCTGTTCGAGTCTGGTCTGCTGAATACAATCCGAAGAGACGGCGGGTCCGATACCAGGTGGTATTGTCACCCGCTCCGGCATCTCATGTAGTCACAATCGGTCGCTGTCCGATGGATGTGCTCGGGCGGCACCGTTGTGTAATACGTGCCGCTCCACTTATTTCGGCACACATCCCTGAGGGCAACCCTAGCCGACAGGAGATCAACATCGGTTTCTGCTTGTATGAGGTTTCGTCCCCGATTTGCTGCCTTGTCTGCCTCCTGGTTGTCATCGATGTCTGCGTGGCGCGGGATCCAGACAATATGTACCCTTCTCTTGTAATTCGACAGCTTGCTGAGGCAGCTCCAGATCTTGGTTAAGGTTTCGGGAACTGATCCGGCACGCCCCGCTTTCAGGAAGCGTTTGTACTGCAGTTGCGCTACTGTTATTCTATAGGACCGCGGAGTTGGAAAGGTGAGAAGCACAAGGCTTGGCGGTGAAGAAACGGCCAGGGAGCGGCTGAACTACGTACATCACAGCACTATTGGTTACACTAACGAAGAATGGCTTACGAATCTGCGCGGACTATCGGCTAACCGTAAATCCTTTGAGAGGCTGGATGATCCGATGGTGATGTCGATGAAAGGTTCAAGGTATCTCCTATCGGAGAAAACGCTGGGCCAAACTGTTTTGCAGGAGTGCGTACCGGGGATGAATATTGAATAATGTATCGATATCCTGTGTTTACACTGATGAGTGATAGTACATCAAAGAAATAAATGTTGTTATTCTGGATCCTGGATCCCAGGATCTGATAGATCCTGGATCCCAGGATCCGGTATCCTTGGATACATTATTAATATTTTGTATTGACAGCAATAGCACAGCAAAGGAACGAATGTAAATATTTCAGAACCTGGATCCAAGGATCCGGTAGATCCAGGATCCAGATCTATGTTGACGGTGGGGCAATTTATCATTCACTGGGTCCAGTTTTGATGTTTCGGTCGCATTTAATCCGCTAACATCGTGTTTTCCTCGCGCATCGCCTTTAGTCCGGTGTTACACACAAATCGCAAATGCTCATTAGCATTTAAGACTGCAACGCCTGAAAACGTCCTCGTCGAGGAACTTCATCTCGCTACCGCTCACCAATTACTAATTTTATCGTGAAGTAACTTTCATATTCGGTGTTCCCACACCCATGTACAAGTTTTCTACAAATTCCAATTAAAATCTGAGAGAAAACCCCCCTCGATGACACACCCTCACTGCGTATACGTTCCTTTACCTATGGCTATTCCAAAGATGAGCAAATTAATAAATACTATTACCGTATTTGCGCTATCCTCACTAGTTTTCTTTTTCTTTTCGTGCGGTAGTAAAAATGATGCGACTTAATAGCAGACATGCTTTTCTTTCACAGGAAGATCGAGATTCCCGAGAAGCTGCAGTGCGATCGGTGTGGAGCTTCCGTCAAACACCTGCAGCGGCATCTGAGACGGAATCACGGCGTGACAGACCGTTCCGCTCGGAAGATCATGAAAGACGCCGCTGTGTCCAGTGCCATGGTAATTGCCGAACTGATGACTGTATTTGGAATTGCGTCAAATTTCACTCGCGGCTCAATAAACCGCTAGATTCTGTACCATCTGCGCGCCGGGAGTACGGTCCACTGATGACGATACGAGAACTCATGACCTCTGGAGGCCAAACCGTTGACCGGAGATCAAATTTGAGTACACCAGATCGAAAGAGCTTGAAAAGAACTTTCCGATGCTTTTTACGCGTTCTTCTTGCTCTTCTACAGGGTCTTTCACAATGAATGTCATTTTTAAATTGGCTACAGCGACTTCTTTTTATGTATGGATATGCACAAATTGCACCAATTCTGAAAGCCCAGAATGGAACATTTGTTAATTTGTCACTTTCAACCGCCTAGCATGATCTGGTGCCGAGTTACAGTAGTTTAAGGTTTGCCCCTTGTTTTGGACATGACCAAAGGTTTAAGCCCAAAGGACATGACCAAAGATTTTTTTTTTTTTACCTAACACCAAAAATACCGAAGTTCACGCCACCTAATTTTTGACGACCTTCCGCTTGCTTTTGGAATTTTTGAAATCGGCCAAGTATTTTAGGAGATAGCAGGGGGGCTCTAAAAAGTCCCCCAGCAGGGTGTGAGTTATAGGAATACCCCAGTGGGATGTGGGTTAGGGATGTCTGGCGCCCAAACTAAGGCAGCTAGGAACGATAAAAAACATCAGATGCGCAATGAAATTCTCTATCTGTATAGTTTCAACGGATTTGACCTCAGGTCCTCTGTTTCGGCTCCAGAGGTCAAAGTTCTCAATAGGTCAACTTCATTTTGACCCAAGGCTAAGGTCAGGTCAGGTCAAAAAGGTTAAAATGGGTGTCGATTTCATGGTCTAGCATGTCCCCTTCATAAGTTGTTCACAAAAACGCATTTCCCCATGGAGTTATGATGGGCGAGGTCGAATGTTGATCTAACCATAGGTCAATAATATGAAAAATCCGAGATATACATTTTGTAGCCCCACATGGTATAGATGTGATGAAAACTGACATCTGAACTACCCCCTATTTACACAGCCGCTGTGACGTCACCTGGGCAGTACAATTTTCCTACTGAACAAACCGTATAGTAATCTGGCACTGGACCCCCCCCCCCCCTTCGCCAGAATCCGAACTTTAACCCGCTCGGCGGTGGGGTAGAGGTAATATTTACCCACCTCTGCCCCTCCCGGATATTCGCGATTAAGGTATCGGAGTCGTGGTGGTGCTGTTCCGGCTCCCGTCTCCCGACCGACGCCGACTCTGACTCCGACTCCCGGCCTGATACGAAATACGAAATTCCTCGCACGTCTGGAGGAGGCACAGAAGTGCCTACTTTTGAAGATTGTTCCGATGACGTAAGACGTAAGAATGGATGCGGGTGCTGCCGTCAAATAAGTTTTCCAACATCATTTTTCCACAATTAGTGAAACTCTTAATTACCTATCATCCGCGGTCAGGCCACAAGCCGACCTGTGCCAGAAAGCGTCAGTGGGTGGAGGGGACCATGTTATTCTATCAGGCATGTTAAACTTTGGGATAAAATTTTGTCATAGCACTGGAGTTGCGCGATCGGGTGGTGGGGTCAGGGCCAGCACAACAAGCTATGCTTAGTGCAGGCTCTGATCCCTCAAACCCGCCCAATCAAAACATTCGGACTTAATTAACCCTCGCCCCGTTGGGGGGGGGGGCCATTTTGGCCCCCCCCTGTGGTTTTTCCTGAATAGCAAGAAAACGGCGGCGCGCAGCGCCGCCAAATTTTCAGTACCTTCCCGGGCATCAATTTGACACCTTCACACCAAATTTCAAGTCTTAGGTCACCTTAGGTCAGGAGTTATTGAGGTCAAACTGAGGTCATGTTCGAGCAAAAATGAGCAAAAAACATGCAATCTTGAAACGCTCACCAAATCTACAGTTATCAAGCAATTTCAAAGTTCTTTATATGGTCTAGTAGACAAAAAGCGGCGCTACAAAACTGCTATCTCGGATTTTCAAAATTTTTGGTTTTTGACCAAAAAAAATCAAAAAATTGATTTTTTTAGAAAAACTTTGAAAAAATCCAAAATTTTTCCGAATTTCGAAAAAACCGGAATATATGTGATAGTCCCAGCGCTCTTCTATATACATACCAAATTTCAGATCGATATCTCGTTTTTTGGCCAAGTTATAGCGAAAAAACTGTTCAAAAATGATGACGTCAAATTTTTGAACTCAATTTTTAGCAATTCTAGACCACGTACGGCAAAACAAAGACCACCATTGAACTCCCCGTGATGAGCTGCATCGATTCGATACCCATTTTATGCAAAAATATTAACTTTAAAATTGACCTAATTTGACCTGACCTTGACCTGACCTTGACCTGACCTTGACCAAAACGTGATCTTAGCTGGCCCCAAATTCTGCCTGACCCATATAATCGCATTTGTCATGTAAAATGGACCATAAAACATGTATCACACGACACTTTCATATTGTGACCCCCCCGTGACCTGACCTCTGTGACCTGACCTGGTATCAGTGACCTCAAATAGCAAAATATGTGTTTGAAGAACATTTCCCCATCGATGATTTTCAATGAAATGCATTTTACTCGATTTTACAACGCATTTCTTGAAGTGCCTGTAAACGGTGAAAATTGGACCTTTGACCTGACCTGTGACGTCATCGGTTTGACCTAGGTCAATAAAATTGGGTCACAAGGTAGTTCCCCGTTGGGGCTATCCAACGCCGTTTACCGCTTGTCGCTATGTTGCGTGGTTCTCGAGATCTTAGGGGGGGCCAAAATGGCCCCCCCCCCAACCGGGCGCGTTGCTCGGCAGAGCCCAACGGGGCGCGGGTTAATAAAATACAATGGAAAGGCTTTAACTGCCCCGGCCTCAATGATCAATTTCTAAATGTTTGTCATCGCGTCACAACTTACAATTACAGTCGTTGAAGGATTATACTTAAACTCACGAAACGTAATTCATACATCAGTACACATCAATTGCATTCTCGAATTTTATTATTGGGACCATTTTTTTCGACCGCGGTCCATTACCGATGGGGTCAAATGGATGAATTTGAAATGTATCTGAATGGCATCAATGTCCCAAAAAATTTTGATTTGGGTTGAAGATGACACCCAATGGTGAATAATTTTCCACCCCTATTATGATTTTCAATGTGGATTTCCCACTCTCAAATGACCAGGGTTGTGCTCGACTCAAATTTTCGGGACTGACTCGACTCTGACTCATGTGATAACCTAGGTGACTCAACTCTGACTCGACTCACCACTGAAATTTTATTGGTTGACTCAATTCTGACTCAACTCAAATCCCAAATTTCCCAGCCCGACTCAACTCTGACTCATTTGAGTCAGAATGAGTCAGATTTGAGTCAAATATGACTCATGACTCATCACATTTTGCCAAATTTCGCCCAAAAGTTGTTGACCGGAGGGGGGGTGCGGTCGAGTGTAGCTATAGGTTTGTAATATTAGTTGCAGTTGAAATATTAGCGTTTTCTCTTCGGCAGAATCAGTGCCTCAAATTTGACTTAAACATTATTCAGTTTGGGAGACTGAATGGCATAGTTATCAATTCATAACATTATGTTATGTTATGTTTAGAAAAAATCAAAAGTTCATCATTGACGATTCAAATGAAATTTTTCACTACCGGTCACCGGTCGTTATCATAGTTCATCGAAAGCTTTTTCTAGCAATACGGGTGACTTTTGACTGGAAGTTACATCCTCTAAAACAAGTTCAATGTGTTTGCCTCATCGAGACTAATTCAGTTGAGTTATATGCAGCATGACCTTTCTGGTTCAGCCCAGGTTAAAATTGTGCTTCTGTCAAATTAGGTATATATCATTTGACCACAATGGATCAGAAAAACACGGCTGTGCAAGCCTCAATCGTCTATCTCTGCGGAGTCGAAAGTTGTGACAGAAAACGTTTTCACGGAAAGCAAACTTCATGTTTTTTGCACCCTCTATATTCATTTGCAAAAAGTCTTTCCAGCAAGATCTATTGTATCGACAAGGGGTGTCGTAAATTATAACGCGTTCAGGAGTCGGAGTCGAGGCAGCTGAGCCTATTCAAACTCCTGACTCGTGGCCACGACTCCGGCGACTCAGATTCCGACTCCGAAACCTGTTTGTGATGACTACAGAACGGCTTAAGATATCGACACTAAACTTGCGTTTCTTTTTGTTACATCATTTATGCACATTCTGTAAAAATTTTGGCGAAATCCGACTTTTTTGGGGGGATGGGTGTTTTATTACGTCATTAGACGCGATTTTCGTCTCCCCTCCCTCTTCCTCCCCTCCCCTTCCCTTCCTCCCTCCTTCTGACCTATCCTACCGAGGCAAAATATACCACCGGATTTTAGTTGTTCTTTTCTTTTACAGGAGTCGGAGCTTCTTGGCGGAGCAGTTGGCGACGATGGAGAAGATGCTCAAGACGGACCTGATATCATCAGCCTCTTTGTCGCGTCCAAGCAGGGGTGGCGTTTAAAGCCAACCACGGCACGGCGACAGGAGCGGCAGCTCAGGGCTCTGTTCAGGGAGGTGTCGGACTCAAAGAGTCCCTCTGATATACTGCGGAACCACCTCGACGACGTGGAGCGACTTCTCCTCAAGAAAGTCCCCCACCAAACTGCTTCGGTGAAATCGGCAGTCATCGCCCTTTTGGAATTCGAAAGGTTCGCCAGCGTACGTGAGCCAGAGCACGCTGTGCAGTGGGATGCCGCCCGACGGCGCTTACAGACTTGGAAGCGCGATGCATCGTCTCTGGACCTACATAGAGAGGCGCAACTCCAAGATAAACTCGGAGAAGACGGTTACCTGCCCACCCGAGAACAGCTGAATGAGCTACGGAAACTAGTTGAAGCCGAGCTCCCAAAGATGTGCGCGATGACTTCCGACATTCGGCGGACGGACGCCGTAAAGATGAGACGCCTTCTAACTTCTGCGATCCTCCTTCAGAACTTCCAGAGGTCTGGGGTTATCAAAAATGCAAGACTGGACGAGTATGCTAAAATGAAGAACGAAGTTCTGCGAGTGAAGGACCACAAAAGCAACGCAACGTACGGATCCGCGAACTTGGTCGTTCGCGGTCTGGTGAAACATCTCGAGGTGTACGTCGAACACTTCAGGTCGTTCCTGGTAACAGAAGATAAGGTGGACCTGCTGTTCCCCTCATCGGACCCGGCGGACGACATCGCCGAAGTCTGCCGTGGATTCCAGGTAGACTTTAAGCTGACGCCTACGATGATCAGGAAGGCTGCCTCCACCGCCGCGTATGACGACCTGACGGACAGCGAGCGCCGTAAACTGGCGGACCACATGACACACAGGTCGGCTACGCAGTTCCGCGCCTACTCAGCAAAAAACAGGCGGGCGGAGGCGACCAAAACGGTGCAAAAGATGAAGCAGGTGCTGTATGGCTGTGATGAGACGACAGACACAGAAGATTCTGAGCCTCGTCCAGCTGCTGTGGCCTTCAGCTCAGAAGAGGTGGCAGTCTTGGAGAAGCAAGTGCGCAAGATGATCAGTGATGGTACGTTTGTGTCTAGCAGGCTGGCACTTACTATGATGTCAAGGAACAGCCCTTTGTTTGACTCACGATCACCTAAGTGCGTCGAGAACAAACTTAGGGCAATGCTACAGAGTGCTCGTGAGAAGGGGCGGTGGGACCGGTATGCTGATGAGAGGGGAGGACGGTCGCGCAGGCGGTAGTTTCACGGACAGCCGTGTGGTACACACAGAAAAATATTAACACCGTTAGCGGTGTAATTGCACAGTACATATCTGAGCACTTGAGGAAAGTTAATTTAGTCCCTTCCCCGCTTAAATTACTCGCGCTTCCAAATGAACACCAGGAAGAAGGTAATAGAACACTGTTAGGAGGGTTGGGTGTTTTGCTACATGTAGTAAAACACCCAACCCTCCTAACAGTGTTCTATTACCTTCTTCCTGGTGTTCATTTGGAAGCGCGAGTAATTTAAGCGGGGAAGGGACTAAATTAACTTTCCTCAAGTGCTCAGATATGTACTGTGCAATTACACCGCTAACGGTGTCAATATTTTTCTGTGTGTAATCGCTCTGTTGTGAGGGGTGCCCCCGCAATTTCAACCGTTCACAGCGTTTTTTTTTTCAAGTTCTGCTGCGACAGTCGTATGGCAATCGTTCTGTCAGTTGTGAGGTGTACCTTGTCCCCGCAATCGGCAACCGTTCACAGCGTTTTTTTTTTCAAGTTCTACTGCGACAGTCGTATGGCAATCGTTCTGTCAGTTGTGAGGTGTACCTTGTCCCCGCAATCGGCAACCGTTCACAGCGTGTTTTCATAGTTCTGCTGCGACAGTCGTGTCGCAATCGTTCTGTTGAGTGAACTCGCGATCGTTCGCGTTCACACAGCGTTTTTCCAAAGTCGTTGGAAAATACACTGCATTAAGATGAGCACTGTATGTGTTAACGAATACCTGCTCCCATGACAAGTATGCGATAGTAGATGATAAGCATTTATCGGAATTCACTGGGATGAAAATCAATAGCATACAAGTCCATATATTTCGACAAATATTGCTTTGTCTTGATCAGCTGGACAAAAATATATAAAAATTATTTCATTAAGTATCCGAGAGCAATAATGTAAAGTAAGAATGTTAGACAAATGGCAATGTTTGGCTAATGTTTGGTTAGAATGACTGCCGTGGGACACCTGGAGACTTAATACCAGACAACAGCCGGGAGCACAGCTTAGGAGTTTGATGGGATTAACGTCGCGGGGTCACTAGCAAGCACGCGGGCGCGACTGCACACTGGCACGTGGACTGGCTGTGGAAATGTGATAACAGCTACAAACGTAAGTTACACAGGAAATGTCGAATTTCACTGCGGTTTTGATCAGTCACCAGTCAACTATTCGCCGGACACTGTATCTGTTATCACTGATGACGTGATAACTGTATCTTTTATCACGTCATCACTCCGCCACCTAGCATGACCCGGTTAAATTTGTTTTACCAAACGATGGACAATGATGCCCCAACATGTGTGAGAAGTTTCATTATGATCCTTGGACTGTGGATCCTTTGATCCTTAAGACTGTGGGTACCAGCGTAAGAAAACCTCTAGACTTTGGCACACACCCCGGAAGAACCGGTCGGAGGCTGTACCTCTTTGGCATCAATAACTCATTGACCTGACATTTAGCGTCCGTCTAGGATAAAACTTGGAAGGGTCGATACGACCCACCTGCCTGTGCGAGGGTTAATTCACCATACTTGACCCGTTTTCGAAATGTATTCCGCTAGCCGCTTGTGGTCAGTAGTGTGAAACGCCCCCCCCCCCCCCCCACATACACACATGCAATTATAAACACCGACAGTACAGGGTGGATTAAGACTCGTAATACGTCACAAATCCATACACCCCTTAAGACCCTTAATAACACTTAAATAGCTGAATAGCTGAATCAAGACCAGAGTGAAACATTAGGACATGATGTGAATATCACATTTCAGGAAGTGTTATATGTTATGTAATGCTAAAGATCAATCAAATATACAGAATAAACAACGCAACATATAAATCATTAATAAAGTTTTTTCCTGTAATGCGCTTAAATCGTCATTTTTTCCCTTCATGCGCTTAAACACGCAATTTATTTGTCATTTTTCGGCGCACTGCGCCGACAAGGGACAAATTTCTGGGACTTAAAAGCGCACATAGGCAAAAGTGCGCCAGAACTGAACCAGCCCAAAATATAAAACTTATTTTTTAGGAAAAGTATGACGAAGTTCTTATTTATTGAAGTGTTTTATGATGTTTTAAGATGAGACGAGTAATATCCAAACACTCGTTCTTCAATTTAACCGTTTTTTTGTTAAATCACTTTTCACAAATTCAGCTTAAAAGTCGAGTGGGGCTGCATGAGTTTAACATTGTCCATACAGCCAGATGGGGCGCAATTTTCCTGAAGTGCGAATAGCTGCTAGCCGAGACCAAAATCTTGATCCGCGCATAAAACACTGGTAAATATGATGAAAAGCATCATATTGTGTACAGTAACGGGTAATTTATCAGCTTTATATTAAAGAAATTCACATTTTAAAAATGTCCACTAGTATTGAGGGAAATTGCTGATTTTCCACTCACGGCGCATTTTGGTCAGTATAAGCGCACTTAAAAACATGAGCGAATTTCGACGCTGTGTTTGCTCAAATTTAATGCATTTAAGTCATATTATTACTTTGCCATGTTCCTGAGCATAATACATGCATATTTCATTCAGTGGCATCGAGCGTTTGAAGATTATGCGGCATTTTACTTTCTTTCCAGTCCAGGCGCATTTTCCTGTGCAAAAACGCAGGAAAAGCGCAGTCCAATCTAAGCGCACCGTGTACATCGGCGGCGCACTCGTTTCCTCGTAAAGCGCAATCCGATTCCCGTTCTCGCCGCGGCCTGCCCAGCTACCGGAACTGTCTGCCGCGCTGCGACAGATGAGCTCGTCCCGCGCGAGTG
The DNA here is from genome assembly GCF_019059575.1 of Amphibalanus amphitrite. Lineage (NCBI taxonomy): Eukaryota > Metazoa > Arthropoda > Thecostraca > Balanomorpha > Balanidae > Amphibalanus > Amphibalanus amphitrite. Next base: position 131,645 of record NW_024883043.1, on the reverse strand, counting down.
GCCCCGACGGCATAACTGTCGATATGCTGAGGAAGACGTTTGCTGTTGTGGGGCCCCATCTGCTACACCTGATTAACTCTTGCGTCACTAAATGCGACATGCCTGACCAGTGGAAGTCTGCCGTCATCATCCCGCTGTATAAGAAGGGCGACCGGCAGGACCCGAGCAACTACCGGCCGATATCTATCATTCCTGTTGTTGCCAAGTTGTGTGAGCGCGTGGTATGTTCCCAGTTGACGTCGTACCTAGACCGCAACGCTCTGCTCTGCCCGCAGCAGTATGGCTTCAGGCCCGGCATGTCCACGGGGGCGGCTATGCTTGACGTTGTCACGTATGTCACTGACAATATCGACAAAGGCCTCGTGACGTCACTCGTGACAGCCGATACGTCCAAGGCGTTCGACAGCGTCGAGCATGGCCGCCTCCTGGACAAGCTGGGCTGGTACGGGATTCGAACTGACTGGTTTTCTGACTGGTTGAGTGGGCGCAGTCAGGCTATCGGGTCGTGTCCGCTGAGCGTGACGCACGGCGTGATACAGGGGTCCATTTTGGGACCGAGCCTGTATTTGCTTTTCACCAACGACCTGGCCCAACATCTGTCAAATGTCAAACTAGTGATGTACGCTGATGATGTCCAGATCCTTGACGCTGACACTCCCAGTAACGTCTTGGCTATCAAAAACCGCATCGAAAGTGACCTATCTGTACTCGTGCAGTGGTTCACTCAGAACCGGCTGAAAATTAACCCATCCAAAACTGAAATGACCATTTTGAAATCCAGTCGTCAAAAAACTAACACCAGTTTCTCGATCCACTTTGGCGGTGACGTAGTTTCACCTTCACCGAGCGTCAAGGTTCTGGGTATCACCATCGACTCTCACCTGACGTGGGATTCACATGTCACGTCTGTCGTCCAGCGCTGCAACATGATACTTGTTAGCCTAGCGAGAATGCGGAACAGGCTGCCGACGGAGACTAAGCGCCTGCTTATCGAAGCGTTAGTGTTTCCGCACATACAATACTGTATTAGCGTATGGGGTGCCTGCTGCATCGCTCAGAGGAAACGCATCCAAAAGGTGCTGAATTTCGGCGCACGTGTCGTGTCTGGCCTCAGCCGAAGAGATCACGTGACTCCTGTGCTTAACGAGCTGGGTTGGAAGTGTGTGGACGACTTGATTCGTGACAGTGACGTAGCTGTGGTTAGTCGCCTACTTACTTCGGACAGTGCACCACAAATCCTGCGGAGCAAGTTGGTGCTCAGCTCCGACGAGTCAGCTCGCACCACGCGTGCGACCGAGCGGGGACAGCTGCGTCTGCCCCGAGTCCGAACCGAGTTCGGCCGTCGTGGATTTTTGTTTCGCGCCAGCCAGCACTGGAACGAGTCCTCAGGAGCGCGTCAACAGTAGGTGTGGTCGACTGGTTAGTGTACCGGAAGATGTCTTAGATGTGTATTTTACTCTGTGGTTTCACTTCTATCCGGTTTTACTGCAGTGTTTTATCCAGATGTGTTTTCGCATGTATACGACGTGGTCACCACAAAACCCATGTAATGGAGGGACCTAATAAAATTGTATTGTATTGTATTGTATTATTGTCACCCCAGTCTGGCACTTCTAGTTGTGAATAGTCATGCTGACACCGCCAGTGCCGGGATTCATATAATGGTCGTCATATAATTTAACTGCCGGGATTTTCTCAGCCGTCTTATCTGGACGCTCCGATGCTCTCGGCGGCTCTGAACCTTCTGGGCTGTTAGTAGCAGAGGTTGCTGGGCACAGACGTATTAACGTGGGTGAGCGACAGCCGATAGTCGGTCAGTGCTGTAACCAGGCTGTGCTGAACCTTCCCATAACCCCTTCAGATAGGCTGTTGATTGTTGGATTATAGTGTCTGAATGGTTTGCAAATGTTGCTTAGTGTCTAGTGATCATTCGAACAATGTAAATCAACAATTCATGCTGGAGTTATCAAAAAGAACGACTGTGATAAAGGCATGATCAATAATATGATAGGTTTACTATGTTTTACTAAAAGATGAGGCAGTACAAAAGTAAGGTCTCATGTGGTATTATATTTTCATGAACGCCCATGACCTGAAACATCGCATTTTTCCTTATTGGGTGTAGGTAGGGTGAAGCACCTCCATGAATCATGATGGGGGAAGGGGGCGGGGAGGGATGAGGGGGCTTGTGCGTGGCGCATATCGGCAAACATGTTTTTCGGTCTGCTGGCACCTTTTGTTCTATTTCTACCCGTCTTCTTTTTGTCCGCCGCTGTGACAATTCTACATCACCTATCTTCCCTCGGCATCGTGCTGTCATTGAATAACTTTGTCTTGTCAGCACTCAAATCATTTTCAAAGGAATGCACATTGCACATGTATGTTACAGTCTTTGCGTTCCTATCAGTGTGAATCGTCCCTCCCACACCAGCTATCCCACCAATCAGCGAGGAACGACAGGACATCGATTGATCTCTTCGCTAACATTAGAAAAACAAAAGATGGCATGTCGAAGGGTGCGCGGCGAAGCATGACGGATACGTCATGCAACCGTTGCAATCACATTTTTCTTTAGAGCGAAGCGACACGTTTACCCATGGACACCAGCGACACTGCCGCTATGAAGCATCTAAAGCTCTTTTCATCTCAAGATCTTTTATCGTTATGTCGTTGAGCGTGTCTGAGATCTTTATTTCATCCTGTGCTGGCTGTAACATCCTGCTTATTATATATGTTTGGTCGTTGGTCTGTTCGTAGCTGCAGTTGCAATTTTGCAATTTTGCAATTTTGCCCCTTTCCTTCTCCCATTGTAACTATAATGCTGATTTCCGTAGATCTGCCCCTGCCCAAAAATCAGCTGACTGGTCATGACTTTCACCTCTGAGCAGCGATCGAACCGGCGCCGATTTATGTTCAATTCGTATTTTATTTCTGCACCTGCCTGGGTGTTCGCTTGCGTCAGCGATGAACACTGTCAGAATGACGGTGACGTAGGCACTATTAGTGATGACGCCATCAGCCCCGAATACCGCCGTAACTTACGGTTGTAATGGGGGAGGGGCGCTGGGGCCGTTTTGGGTGGTACGATTTAGTACGGCGCTTCGTCGCGCGCTGGCTTGCGTATACTATGCGCTGGGGTAAAGGGTGGGGGCTGTTCCACGGACTGAAGGCCAGTAGCTGGCAAACCGGTTCGCCACAGCTGTCCTCTGCCAGTTTTCCTCGCTCTCCCTAATTTTTGTCGCCACACCACCGGCGCCGACTTTGAAGCAGCTGTCGGTTTGTAATGACCAGAAGCATTGCGTGGCTTGAGGAAAATATAACGTATTATGCGGCATAGCTCTTTTATAGCAGTTCTAAACTTGGATATTGTTGATTCCGAGAATACTGAACGCTTACTTATATGTGCTGTCAAGGTGAACGCAAGGAATTAATGAAAAGTCATGTCAGTCGAATGAAAGTGAAATTGGTTCAGAATCCCTACTGGAAGTAATGTCGCCTGTCGGCTTAAAAATATCTTATTAAAATCTCAAGTAGATTCGTATAGCAGCTGGTTTCATCTTGATGCCTCGAGCACTGTCATTTTTTCTGATATTGTTTGCAAAATAATCCAAAGAAGATGAAAGCGTAAGGTGCGCTCTCATAATGTCGAAAATTTGCATTTGTTTACCGCTGTCCTTTTCTCTAATATCACTTTATTTTTCTCCCCATTTTCCTTCCTTTTACTCGTGGCTTTGCTATTAGTTTTCGTCACTTACCGGTGACACGACTATCCGCTGGTATAACTCCTGTCGACAGAATGTGTAGACGTACAACGGCTCTCCCGAGGCAGGGCTCATTCATTCTGCCACCTCGCGAATTGAGGTCGCCATGATGAGCGTAAAATGGTGAATGGTTACACAGTCGACGCGTCCTGGAATTCAAACAACAAAGGTCACCGCGAGGTCAATCTTCATCCTTTTTTTACAGTGCGTGTAGGCAGGAACGTGGTATAAAATTGTCTGGCAGGCTCGTCACAAACTCTTCTATGACTACGTTGACATGTTTTGTCGTTTTATCGCTCTGGAGTTCAGACGCCGTGCTGTGAAGTCGTCTTTCTCTTGAGTCTTACCTTACTGAACCGACGTGAATATGACAGATACACTGGAAACACAGACTACAGCATAAAAAACGTGTTGGTAACAGTCATCAGAATCTGTTTAATGTTGAACGTCTTTAATGCTTTCATAATAAAATATTAACGGTCTCATTTCGTCTTGGGTACAGCTCACTGCCGTCACATGTTTATTTCATACATCAGGAAATAAAATATGAACGCTTGCTTCAAAACTTCGAAACTTTAAGGCAAAGTTGTCCAACATCGCATGGGGTCGGGTTATTATTCATTAAAACATGCATGAAGCTACATGTTATGAGGTGTTTATTTCCCGTTACACACTGCGAATCAGTGTCATTTCGTCTAGTCAACTTTTGCAGCGTTTTCTCATCTGCCTGGGCCTTCCTGCTATTGTGCAGTCTCGGTGAAGACCAATTACTGAGGACTTACTAAGGACTCAAGACTAAATGAACACAACAGCCAAACTCTGTCGACTTTATGCCTTACTGGCTATGCTTGTGCAGCCTGGATCTACCAAAATCAATTCTCAACGTCCGGCATTTGTTTCGTTGGTATCTCCACGGTGACTATAAATACGGTGATCTCATCTGGATTTGGTCACGTGATCATTTTCGAGCGCAGCGCACGTGCAGTTGTGGCGAGGGCACTTCCAGAAATTCTGGATCCATGCGATTTTGGAGCCAATGTAAAGTCTATGGGGAAATGGTTCATTTTTATTTGTTTTTCTTATCACACCTAAACTTTCAAGTTTTTCTCAAAGATACACCCTGATTCATGTGTAGAATTGATTGGTCTTTCATATGGTATCAATTTTAGATTTTTATCGGATTATTTCAAAAACTACTTACCATTTAAACTACAAAAAGAGGTGATTGCGGCTAAGCATTGCGACAGCCATGTCATGTCATTGGGAAATTACGATTTCTTGTGCATCTTCATTTTAACTGTTCTCGAAGCCAGTACCTACTGGATGATTCATGCGTAGAATTTGTTGAACTTTTGTCTTTTGTCACTGTTAATGCCTTTATGAAATAATTCATCAAATCATTTCGCCCCGGCCGACATGAACGCCGCTGTGAGCCGGTTTTGGCGTCGGGGAGAGAGAGAGAGAGAGAGAGAGAGAGAGAGAGAGAGAGAGAGAGAGAGAGAGAGAGAGAGAGAGAGAGAGAGAGGGGGGGGACGGGGACGGGGACGGGGACGGGGACGGGGACGGGGACGGGGACGGGGACGGGGACGGGGACGGGACGGGGACGGGGGGAGAGAGGGAGAGAGAGAGAGAGAGAGAGAGAGAGAGAGAGAGAGAGAGAGAGAGAGAGAGAGAGAGAGAGAGAGAGAGAGAGAGAGAGAGAGAGAGAGAGAGAGAGAGAGAGAGAGAGAGAGAGAGAGAGAGACCAGGGGCCATCGGTGAGGCGGCGTACCCGCGCGGGAGCTCCACGCCAGGTACTGGGAGCGGGCTCGCCTTTTCCTCGTAGTGACCCATCAAGGCTGGGCGGCGGCGGTACTAGTTTCGCAAGGGACAGACATGGAGCGACTCGGGACTCGTCTCAGTCCGGCCGCTACCCAGCCGCCCGCCGCGCCTGGCCGGGCTGCTGCTTCGCCGGCCGGGTGGCGCAGGCGGCCCTCCCGGCTCCCGCCCGTCTGGGATGCGCTCCCCAACCGCAGGGCGTCGGCGGCGCCCAAGAGGCACAAGAATAACGGCGGTGCTGCGGGCGGCTTGTGGGGTGACGGTGCCGCGCTCCTTCCCCGGCTCCTCGCCGTCCGTCCCCTCTCCCCGATGCCGTTTTCTTCCAGGGGAGGCGCCCCGGCCGCCGTGCCGGGGCGTAGCGCAGTCTGTGCTTTAAGTACAGCAAGATATTCACCCAGGCTAGATTAAGGTCACAACAACCTAGGATTAAGGGTGGCTACAGACTTTAGACTTAATGCAGACTTAACATGAAGGTATTATATATGCAACTAAATGACACACATGGTATTTGTTCTAACCTTCTCAACAGAAAGTGAACATGTCAGGACAGCACCCCTCGATGACCATTATACTCAAGGGGTGTAGGCACTGATTCCCCAGGGGTGAAGTGATAGGAGCACAAACATGAGTCACTAGTTGGCTCTTTGTCTTTCCTCCTGCAGGAAAAAATGTATGTGTGATGCCCAATGTGAGGTAACTGCATATTATAAAGCTGGAAATATTGTACAAAGTTATGACAACACAAGCAAACTATGCATGTTACTGCTCTTGTTATTGCTATATTGATATGAGACCTCACAAGACACAAAAATATGCATGGTAAAAAAGAGAGCAACAATACATTTCAAATGTAGCTTGTCATTAAAATGATCATGAATTTCACTACATCAAAAGTGAATGAAATTAAGTGATAATCAAAGACTGGAAAAGAAGATCAGCATAACTACATAATATGTCTTGTTTCCAAAGCTAAAGTATGATCCTCAATGTTGCAAAAGTTGGTTGACTTTAACAATAACTTTGAATAAAAAAACAACATATGGTAAACAGTCACACTTCAAGGAAATCGCAAGATCCATCCAACCTTTGACATGCCCTGTTTGGAATGCTGTTAACATGCTATGATCTTCACAGAATAGGTAAAATCAACTCAAAATATTACATTCTTTTATTACAAATCATATCTTCCCATGAACTTCATTATTGTGACTGCAGAGCTCATTCAGTCAATCAGAGACTGTGCAGAGACTTCATCATTCAAACAATCAGAGAATCAATGTGCAGAGACTAACACTTTAAAATCTAGTGACATTTCACAAACATCTTTTATGCTACAAGCTTATGCTTACCAAACACTTTTTCATGACTCAAATATGGTGGTGTTTATTTTAAGTGAAAACATTCATCCAGCACTAAGCAGATTATTTCTAAGCTCCACAAAGTCCCAATTTCTGTTATATTTCGCTTGGAGTCACTTCATAGTTTGAACTCAAAGTGCCTTGTGGATTTACCTCAGTTATGTAGGTAAATCCACAAGGATTGATGGGTTTTACCTCAGTTATGTAGCTGCTCCCTCAATTTAAGTTTCTCGTTAAATTTCATTGAGGCGTTGCAAGATGGGCTGTAGCCAAATTCACTTCCCTGTTTGGCTGATGCTCATAATACCTGGACATTTTTAATTCCAATTTTTGTAGCTGTTAACAATTGATGAAGGCCCAAGTACCTAGACAACAATGACGTTACAGAGGAAACCCCTGGCTGTGTTTCACGGGCGCGCTGGCGCTGCCAGCGCAATCTGTGAGCTAGCGTCAACCTCTGGTAGTGTTGGAGGTATAGGCTTGTTGATGTCTCTATGGAAATCAAAAGTGGCTGGCAAGTGTCGCGAAACACCACCCTTATTTTTGCACAATAATGGTGTGATAACTGTTGCTGCAAGAAAATATAAGGTGAAGTGAAGACGTGAAGTAAAATCAGGTCAGACATTAATATATACCCAAAAATAGCAGTGTATGAAGTACCTATATTCACATTACCAATATAGTACTCAGCTTTCGTTGAAATTAAATAAAAACTCAGCATATATCGGACGTTTCGTGTTCGGTTTAACACTTCATCGGCGATACTGTCATTATGTCATATGTGTCATATGTGTCATATGTGTCATATGTGTCATATGTGTCATATGTGTCATATGTGTTTTTACTGTCATATGTGTAATATTATCACATTACCAATAATATGATGCACAACAGGCCATAGAAAAACAGGTGAATATGGAATTGTAACCCAATTTCAATATCAACATGGCACTTGGCATTAACAGTAAAACACAAAGTTTTTGATGTTAAATCAACAGAGAAAACTCCTGAACATAAACAAAATGATCAGAATGTATAATAAGGATAAAAGTATAAATAAAAATCGACGAATCAGCCTATCATCGCCCTTACACGTTCACCACTCCCCATTCCACGCACAGATTGTTTACCCCTTGGCTTACCCCGTGTTCGCAGTCTCCCGGACGACGAAGATTCTAAACGCCGTCCGACCAATCACGTTCAAGATCAGCGGGGCTTGGCCGCGGTTCTCGAACGTCATTGGCCAGATTACGCAGAATCTTAGTCGTCAGCAAAACTTTGAACACGGGGTTATATTTTTCGCTATGGTAACAAAAGCGCCAGAATTGACTACCAGAATTGGATCCGAAGGTCAAATGGGTCACGTGACTGTGCAGTTCAGATGGACAACACCTGGGTATCTCGGTAAAGTCTTTGAAGTCTGGCAACGAACTTCTCAACCATCGAACAGAAAATATCAGTAAATGATCTTTTTGGCGGGAACTACTAATTATGAATCGTGCTGTACATTCCGCCTCGGCGGCACTTGAATCATATTACATTGCCCCATTAGATTACTGTTTTGAATAATTACTGTTTGAAGTATGTTTACATGGGCTCTGTACCGGAAATGGCGGCGGAGTAGAATTGGCAGTACTTCCTGCTCCTAGGTAGTTTGAGTGATCTCCACTTGCAGGAGTGCTGATGGTGTTATGGGGAAACGGTGGGGGAGGGGTGGGGCAGAACAGGCGCCATGACCCGTCTCTGATTAGGTTTTGTTTACGACAACGCTGTCGAATTATTAAATACATATCTGCTGGTGGGCCTTTGAGTTGCTAAGAAGAGACCTCGTCCGTGTTGCGTACAATGATATAGCTCATACTGATGACTCATCTACAAAGTGCTGCGCGATGTAGAAATCTGTTGACCGGAAATTTGCATTCTGAATAATTTATGGGTGATGCCACAGCGAAATATGGCGCTTTACATCGCGCCCTTAGAACATGCTAAATCATTCATATTGATAGTCTTATGTTTAATGTACTAAAAGGTGCCCGGTCATGCCGCTCCGAGTCCACGCGTTAAATATTCATGGCTATCCGACATCAAGCTAGTGGCGTCCTGTAGGGCGTCGGCCGCAGCCAGACCTTACTGATGCGCTCGCGTGTCGGCGGACCGGATGCCGTATTTATCCGATCTGGAAAATAGGCGGTATTTCTTGCTGCTAGTTTTTGTTATAGGATGCATGTTTCACATGCAGATGGGAGGCTTCGAATAGCGGTCACCTGTGATAACGTGTGACGAGGTCTCTCCGATCAATTTGAAATGGTGAAATGCGAAAATGTCGAAGGTTTTCGATGAAATTATTTCAGTGTTCTTATCGAAAATAATGCCTGGTAATTTGATAAATCAGGCATTGAAGTAGCTCGTGCGACCTAACGTGAAAACTACTAGGAATCAACGATGAACCCAATTTGACCGAATAGCACCAAATTTGGATGTGAGCCAGATAACCATAGTAAAAACGGCTTAGTTACCGATTTGACTAAAATCGACCGTAACAGTATCCTCATATAGGAAATCAACGTATGCCAATTATCGCTATTTCTACACCGAACCTCAGTCAACTTTTGCATACCTCCTCGCCATTTATCATTGTGGTACTGTTTTGTGACGGAATGGAACGCATACCTGTGAAAGCATGCGTATCAAACCGTTAACTATCACACCCAATTGTGCCTGCTTATGACATGGCGCTGGTTAACCGAAAATCTTCTGACCGGTGTCCCCTAGTGCGTGAGTATAGCCGACATCTACCGTCACGAGTAGCCTATTTCCTTTCCGGCGTCCGTTACCGCCGTGCGTCACGTTAGGGTCGTCTCGTGGCGTCACGATCCTCCCCTCCCCCTCCCCCGTCTCGGACCAGTCCACCCCAGTGTCTGACTCTGATCTAAAGGCAGGTGGTCTCACACGTCCATTGGACGGCAAGTATAACATGCCAAAATGGCCGACAGAGCCGTTATCTGGTCGGCGGCGGTGGGGATGAGTTATGCTATTACGCTACTTTTGGGATATTAGCAAGTCGTATACCCGGGGTCGCCAGGGGCGCAGCAGTGGATATGAATCGACAATGGTGGATGACATGTGCTTCATCATTTTAAACAGCCATACTATTCTTATGCATATGTTCTTCATAACACCATGCAATATTTTAACCCTCCTCATGGCCTGAAATCGTGACTGGACGCTGGAATTAACGCAGTGCACTGAGCCCACCGGTGAGGACGAATTGACAAAAAGCGCTGACTGCTGACTTTACCGGCCAAGACAAAAGTGCGGCTTGACCTTTGTGACCTATGTAACTTATGTGTGACTTGGTGACCTCTTATTAATCTCATGTGTCTCATGGTGATCTCTTTGTGACCAACTCTCCCTTCGTAACCTCTCTGTGATATATATGACTCTTGGTGACCTCTGCGTGACCTCATTTAACCATGGTGACCTCTATATGACCTCATCTGACCCTGAGTGGCCCTGCAGCTGACCCTCGATGACCTCTGTGTTTCAGATATGACGTTCCAGCACCAGCTGCAGGCCGCCTGGCAGAAGTCGTGGAACCAGAAGCAGAGTCTGATGCAGAACCTGCGGTTCAGAGAGCGCGGCTCCATCAAGTCCTGGCGACCAGAGACCATGGCTGAGGCCATTATGTCCGTGCTTAGGGAAGGTAAGCCTGCTGCCTGCCACTGCCTGCCACTCTTCTCCGACCCCAGTCAGATTCATGATTCAGCGGGTGATATTTCATTTCCTCTGGCCGGACCTGGTCAGATCTAAGATAATCTGGAGTGATGATGGAGCAATGGATGATGGGATGGAACTATATTGAAGGTTTTAACCCGGCAGGCGGTGGGCCTACCAGCCACCTTCCGCGCGGTGGGGGGGGGGGGGCACTTTTTTGCCCCCCCCCCCGTATCTCCGAAACTACTGGACGGATCCGGAAAATTCAAACGGCGTTCGATAGCCCTGTAAAATTTGTCTAGGGAAACCAAATTTCATTGACCTCGGGGTCACCGATGACGTCACAGGTCAGGTCAAAGATAAAATGTTTCACCGTTCACGGGGCTTCTAGGGAAAGCGCTATAACACCGAGTAAAACGCATTTTGTCGAAAATCAGCGATAAAGCGTCAGTTGTCTAGTACATATGTTGCTATTAGAGGTCACTGGTCATACCAGGTCAGGTCACAGGTCAGGTCACCAAAGGTCACCAAGGGTCACCACATGAGCCCAACTTTACTAAGGTTATGCGATGCATGTTTTATGGCCAGTTTTTCATTTCCAACTCAATGGTGTTGGTTATAAGACCATCAGGTACGGTTTAGGTCACTTTCTGGTGGAGATCAGGTCAAGGTCAGGTCAAAAAAGGTCAAATTTCAAAGTTGATATTTTTGCATAAAATGGGTATCGATTCGATGCAGCTCGTCACGGGGAGTCTAATGGTGGTCTTTGTTTTGCGCTACGAGGTCTAGAATTGCTAAAAATTGAGTTTGAAAATTTGACGTCATCAATTTTAAACAGTTTTTTCGCTATAACTTGGCCAAAAAAAGAGGTATCGATCTCAAATTTGGTATGTGGATAGAAGGCGATAGGGGCTATCACATATATTCCGGTTTTTTCGAAATTCAAAAAATATTTTTTGATTTTTGGGGGTCAAAATCCAAAAAATTCGAAAAACCGAAATAGCAGTTTTGTAGCCCTCTTAATTTCACACCTTTTATGTCTGAAACATGTTTCTGTATCTCTAAAGCTGTAGGCCTGACAGCTCTTCCCGCGAAACCTTTTTTTGGGTCGAAAATGGCAAAAATGACGTCACTCTGACGTCATTAGCGGCCAACCTATCATAGCCTTTGGAAAAATTTTTGGTCACCATGTGCGCTAGCTGCTCCCGGGAGGGTACTGAAAGTTTGGTGACGATCGGCGCAGCGGTTCTCGAGATATATCGAAAAAACTAAAGGGGGGGGCAAAAAATTGCCCCCCCCCCCACCGCCTGGAAGGTTAATCAGGGCTGCGGAGTCGATGGATTTTCGGCGACTCCGACTCCGACTCCGACTCCGGCTTTCAAAAACCAGCTCCGACTCCGACTCCGGGCAGAATTGTGGACTCCGACCGACTCCAACTCCCGACTCCGACTCCGCAGACCTAGCAGGGCTGCGGAGTCGACAGATTTTCGGTGACTCCGACTCCGACTCCGGCTCGGGTTTCTAAAATCGACTCCGACTCCGACTCCGGTCACAACTGTCGACTCCGACCGACTCCGACTCCGACTCCGACTCCGACTCCGCAGCCCTGGTTTTAATTGACGTCATATATACCTATTTTTCACGAAATCCCCATGGTCACAGCGGCCAGCGATGGGACAAGCTGGTAGTCGGCGCATGTTTTTGTGCCGCCCATTGTTCGGAAAGTGGAAACTAATGGGCGCCCACCACCCCAAAAACTATGTAGCTACATCCGGACTCATTACAAGCACAAATTAGGGAAGTCGCTTGTGACAAAGCTCGATTGTCGAGATACATGCGGGTAAAGAATTCGAGGGTCCTTTGTATCCGTCAGTTATTATTTCGGTCGCCCTGCCAGCAGAAGCAGGCTCAGTTGCTCGGACACGCCAATTTGAATCGCGCCCTTCTGTTTATATAAGGGCCTGTCAGATCCTTGTTCTTTAAATTAAAATGACATTACGCAGATGGGTTGGATGCTTTATTTATGTACATGAGCAAGGTGTGGTCTTGTCTTAATTGAGTCCGGGAATTAATGCTACATTAATCCGAAAATGAAAGGTTACTAGCCCTCAGTGAATCAAAAGTATTTCAGGTATTCATTGCAGGACGTCTATCTTTTAATCAGAATGGTTAAAGTCGTAAGTCTTATTAAATGCTTCCACTTAAGTAAATGGATATACATGAAGCAACAATTTCAATTGACGTAAATGTGAGCGTTGCGAAATTGCAAAAGTAGATATATTTATCATGTTTTACAACCTTCTTATTAGGCTAGTATGTTAATTATATTCGCTTCATGCTTGCAAATGTATGTCGATGATTATTTTTATACTCTTCATGACTTGAAGTAATGTATATATTATTTTTTAGGATTATAGGCACTAGGCAGGGATTTTTATTACCAAAAAATAATGCCACCATTAGCCCGGGCTGTCTCAAGAGCCTATTTATATAGATTGTGTCAAAAGCAACACTAACTGGTTCACACCGGTATAAATAAAGACCGTATAGTTCTCTAGACTGGGGACACAAGGAGTATGTATTGTGCAATGTGTATCCTTTGTCATCTGTACGGTGCAATGTGTACCTTTGATAAGACCGGATTGTTCTCGTTGTTGCCTGTATAGTAACAATGAACAACGCGTCTGAGAGGTGCACACGGTACATATCCAAACCAAGTGAGTCAGTATTACAACGTTTCGTCCGGCTAAACGTCTGAAATACACCTTGAACTCAGGACGTAGATGACAAATCAAGTAAGCCTGGCACGGTATTGCTTGGGGTTGATGGGGTGGGTAGGGCGGCCGGGGGAGGGGGGGGGGGGGGTGCGGGGGCGGTCGCTGTGAGAAGCGATGACGTCATTTCCGCCAAACGGTATCGAGGTAGAACACGTGTCGTACGGGGTGGGAAATCTAAGGATGTGGCTTTCAATATCTGACGCAATATTTGCCAAACTATTCATCACAAACATTCTGGTAAGATGAAATCACTGGGGAGAGTGTTCGTCGGAACTGTTATTGATGTCCATGTGCTATAAACTGCCAAGTGTAGGCAATAGGCATGCCATCATATCCAGCATAGGGATTTTCCGAATAATGTTGAACCTTTGGGTACTGTATACGCAGTGTTCATTTATCCATAGCACACAAAGACTTCATTTATCCGTAAAAGAGAACGTAAATATGTATTCTATTCCACCAAGTATTGTCTTAAAATAGCAAGCTGCTGACAGCATTATTGTTCTGCTGAATAATTGTATGCTGCCTTTGACTGGGATGCTGCAATACCAGATTATATAAAGCTCCAAAAACCGGTTTCTGGTAATAGTTTGAAGCTGCTATTAATGTTAAGTGAATGTCAAACTTTTGCCGCTTCAATTGATGCGCCGTTGAGCTTTTATTGTCGATTTCTATGTGGTTAATGCATTAAGGCACATTTTTTCGCGTCGCTTACATTATTTTTTTTCTCTGGAGCCTATATGACTTGAACATTCCAGGAAATTACCGATAAGGTGGGATTATATTAAAATCGGTAAATAAATGTGGGGGCGGTCATTCTGCAAAATGGCTTTGTGATGTATGGTCCTGCAACGTGAAAATTTGTTTGATTTATAGTATTTATAACTGGTACTGGACAAAGCGACGATTGTAATAATGTTATAAAATTGATATCCATGCTCCAACATTACGTTGAAACTAACGTGGTCCCTATTTCTTTGAATATTCTTGCTCTTCAGAAGTAAGTTTTTTTTAGAAGTATAAGTATAAACATCTTTTCGTTCACCTCATGTGGCCCTGTTGAAGTTATCGCATGTCGTACCGTGTTCATTTGTGTCGTGCCATGCTCATTGACCCTGACCTGACCTCTGCGTGCCCCCCAGGTCACACACTGTCGCAGGCGGCCCGGAAGTACGACATCCCGTACCCGACGTTCGTACTGTACGCCAACCGTGTCCACAACCTGCTGGGACCTTCCGTGGACAGTCCCGGCTGCGCCCCCAACGGTCAGTAGTGGACGGGTGGTCCACAGGAGACGAGTGGTGGTCCACAGTGGACGAGTGGTGGTCTCCGTTGGACGGCGGGTCCCTGGTGGACGATTGTGATCATCGGTTGATGGGTGGGTTGATGGGTGGTCCTTGGTGAACGGTTGTGGTCCTCGGATGGGTGGTCTTCCGTGGACGAGTGTGGTCCTTGGTGGACGATTGTGGTCCTTGGTTAAGGAGTGGGGTGATGGGTGGTCCCCGGCAAACGATTGTGGTCCTTGGTAGATGGCTGTGGTCTCCAGTTGATGGGTGATCACCGACGGATGAGAAAAAGGGATCTGCCAACATAAAACGGATGTGAATCTATAGGGATTGAAATGTACTTGGAGATCATTTGTGTAGGACAGCACCCTGACTTTTTTAGGCAGGTTTGTCGAAATAGTCAGGCTGTGCCATTCATCCCCGCGATACGCCTCTTTGTAGATATAAGCCAGCATGTAGGACCTACCGAACCGTCATTATTGAAACACTTGAATGACAAAAGAAAACGGCAGACCCGTCTGCAACTAAATAAAAACGCTAGCGCCAGCACTCGTCTGCCTTGTACGCTAGATATTGACAAGTTATTGAGAGTGTTCCTGTGAATCCATTCGCGAATGACGGTCGCTTATCGTGAGGTCTCGTGTGCCAGTCATTCTAGCTGCGCCGGAACACCGGGCTGGGCCACCGCTCCGTCGCTCTGACACTGCCGACAGCGTTTTTGTGGTTCGCTTCTTACCCCAGTCTTAGTCAGATGGTGGCCAACTAAGCCGGCTTAGCTCGGCCAAGTCGGCTGGGTGGCTCACATAAGCCATGAGCGAGAATTTCCTAGCGTACCAGTCACCAGTTCTGTGCTTGTCCGAGTCCTGGGTATAGCTGCTCTTTGTTGATAATCTTTACGACTCCGCTCTCTTATATTTGTATGAGCCCACAGTCGCCAAATTTTAGTAGAATTCATGTTATCATGAAAACGGTAGGTATGATACGAATTCTGAGAAACTTATCTATTTTAATGATTTAATGGCGTGGTATTATTTCACACACATATATTTGCGCAGCACTGATTTCTCTTCGCCAGGTTGACGATAGAAAGCGTCAACAGCGCATTGTTGCATTGCATGCTGTCATCAGTCAAAACGCTTTTGGTCCTGGGCGGGTTCATATCTTGCACACCACATCAAGGTTTGATGCGGCAAAAATTCAACAAAACATTCTTGCTGGCATTGTATTTTAAGCTCCATGCATTTTCACGGTATTTTGTGATTCATTCCATTTTAGCAAGTTATATAACCGCGGAAAAAAAGAGTCTTATGATGTCAAGGTATTTTTATACATATACACATTATGACAGCTTATTTCAGCGGATTAGTTCTTAACATTCCTGCACTGTGTCGATAAGTCTATGTAATCGTACATTTTTTATTGTAAGATACTGCACGACTTCGTCGTTATGTAGGTAGTCATTTGACATTTTCCCATTTATTTTTAACTATTTAACTATACATTTAACTATAAGTGGTGTTTTCTTCAAGAAATGCAGCCATGCAGGGACTATAGGCAACCGTACACAAGATTGTCGGTCCTATTGATAGCGTGTACTCAGTACGGGTATGCTGTAAGACGAACAGATCGCGGTGCATTTCATCAAAGCAGTCTCGCTGGCTTCAGCCCGGGCAGCGGACTATTTACAGGCCGGCCCGGAGGAAATGAACACGTATAAAGTTCGCTCCTGCACGAATGTACCGGGGAACGGGTTCAAGGAACTGGGCGATGGCGGATCACATGTCTCATGTAATTACGTCCAGTTTATGTTCTGCTAATTGTTCGTTTTATTTACTTTCTTTCCTTTATGTCGCTTTGCAGCAGTAAACTGTAGATAATGAAATGTGACATTTAATAGCTGTGTTATGAGCACAAAAGCTACCTTTCTAATACGTGCTTCCGAAGCGTGCAGTGATTTGTTTCGTGATTTGTTCCCTCAATAATATTCCGTTTTCTATTGCAATGATGCCTTTATATCCACCAACATCCATTCCGACCCCGCTGTTCCATGTTTTATGAACAAGGCTTACCACATTGGTTCATGTTTCATGCGAAGCCTACCCACCCAAGACTGCCATTTGACATGGAATGGTCCCGTTTGTCCCTCGTTGCTCATGCATTGGTCATTGTTAACAATCCCAATCACCTGCCATACGAAACCCTGTCTGGTTCCTTTACATGTGTCTGTAAAACAGCAGACTGTATCGTAAATAACCAATCCTGGAAATTGTATGGCACAAAATAAAAGCGTCGAGATCCCGAGCCTGTCTTATTTGCACTAAGAATGCAAATCTGTCTTTGATATCTGGATGTCGTTGGTTAACATGCAAAGAACTTAAACAGCTTAGAGGAATAGGAGCGATGCATTTTCTTTCTTTATTTTTATTATTGTTTTTAAAGCGACTATTATGTAGACAAGTATTTTTACTGCATTCAAGACTGCACTTTCAGTCGGTATTCCTTTAAAAAAAATTGGCAGCCAAGCGCGTGTTGGCTCCCGAGGCGACGTTATTTGATACGATATGTCCACTGCCAATTTTGTACATATACGTGTAAGGTAGCACTCGAAAATACCAGCTGCAGTTTTATGAGTAACGTTTCTTTGTACGTTTTATGCTGACAGCCGCACACTGCCGCTGACAATATGCGAGCTGACGCTGACGGCTACATGCTGATGCTGATGTGCCGACGCTGACACTGTTGTGCTGACACTGACGCTGACACTGATGCTCCCTCAGAGATGCGTCCCAAGGGCCGCGGCCGGCCGCAGCGGATCCTGCTCGGCAGCTGGCCGGACGAGACGGTCAAGAACGTGATCCGTGCTGTGGTGTTCCGTGACACCTCCGGACTGAAGGAACAACAGATGGAAGAGGCCAACGCTGCCGCCGCAGCCGCCGCCGCCGCTAGAAATAATGTGAGTCGCGGCTGAAGTGCTCAGCTCGAGCCGGGAACGTCCTAGCTCGTTCCAGCCTTTCATGTGATTCGGTCTCTTTCCGGTTGGAAGGGGAGGGCGGCCATATGACAGGGGCGGAGTTTAGTTCAATGGAGGATGCGCCAAGTCATGACATCGCCCGGTGCTAGCCGTTCGGCAGTGAAGATTAAAAGATAGGACGGCGTTAGCGATAATGCGGCATTTTGGCGAGTCGTGACATCATGCACAAGAAATCGCTGTTTCCAGGGATTCGCTGCTGTTTCGTGCTTAAAGATGTCTGATTGTACAGATTTTGTCTTTGTAACAATGCTAATTATTTGCAAGACATGTAGTTAACGCCTCGCGTAATTAATTTCATGGCCGAAATATCTGGAATATCACATCTCTTTGTTTCGCTGGGAGGCGGAGCCTCCTATGCCGGACCCATTATTTGTGGATAAAGTGATGTTACCTTCATAGTACATATTGTTACAGACAATGGAATGATTGGTGCCACTTGTCTCCTTTCCGGGAAAGCTGTATTCCAGAAATAGAAACAAATGGGGTGGAGACTTCCATTTCGCGTCTAGCTAGACGCGTCTGAGTCTAGACGCGTCTAGCTGGACGGCGGCTGCGTCTATCTGGCAACAGCTAACTTTAGATGCGTCTATAGCTTGGAAGTCTCCGTCCAACAGTTAGACGCCAACTTGGAAGTCCGCTCAGTTAGACGCCAACTTGGAAGTCCGCTCAGTTAGACGCCAGTTGGACGCCAGTGAAAGTCTCCACCCCATGATGTAATATACGTACAAAGTTGTTATCCGCCCATGCTCTCTCAAAACAACCCAAACAACCCAGAAACCCTCAATGTCTAACAAATCATGCATGAAACTGTAGACTGGCCTCAATTTGTACTATGCCGTGACGGCCATTCTAATAATAACCCGTTCATTTTAGGGTTATCGTGGTTCTAGCATCATCGCCCATTTCGAGGTCGAAACCGAAGTGAAAGTTCCGATTTCAGCTAAACATTCTTATCTTAATCCAATGTCACGTGTTTCTCCGACTTCGAAACAGCAACAAACTTCAGTTTCCTGCTGTGTGCGGCTGTTTGGTCAAATGGGAGAGCGAAAGTAGCAAATAGGACGGTAGCTTTACTTGCTGTTAGAGTAGTCGTATCACGAGTCCCGATTCATATCCTTTTGGCCGATATATGGCAAATTATATTTGGTGCTTCTCTTGTTATAGCATTTCGACTTAGCTTTAACTTTGCGACCTTTCGTTTTGAGGAGCTTTAAATCTCTTCCGATCTTAGTTGGTCCTTTCCTTTGACGGTGTGATGCCAATTAACCCGACATTTGGCTTTTAACACAACTTTCCACCAATCGCTAACTTTGTTCCTGTCAAGCTGATTCCGGAGAAACTTATCAACTCCTGGCTCGGCCGTCTACTATCGCCTTTCCGTTATACTAGCTGGCGGTGCGATTCCAGTTCCGTTGACCGTATGGCTGTGTCGCAAGCGTCGAACTCGAGGGGGGGCGAACTCTGGGGCTTGGGGGTGCCCAGCCTTCAGTCCCACCGAGACAGCTGTATATACGGCTGAACTGTAACGGCGACACGCGCGCAGCCGGTGCCGTGCCGATACCCACCACTTATCGCCGTCCTATCGCTGCGGCGTCGTTTCATGGTGCCCTCCCCCCCCCCCCCCGGTCCGACACCGGTTTGGTGCAGTTCTGCCTCGCTCCAACCCGAAGTCAGATAAATCTAGCGGCCCTGACCAAGCCGTTTCGGGCTAACGCCGGATGTGAGGAATGCGAGCGGCTAGGTGCTGACATAGCGGCTACATGCACGGCAGAGATGGTGCAGTATGCTTAGGAGGAGGCTGAACTGTTGTTTAGTGAAGAAATGCTTGGCGACAATATATGTTTTGCCGAGTATTTACAGCAGGAGAGAAGAAATTCTTATGTATCTGCGTGTGAAAACAGTCACTTTTGCGATCTCACTTTTCTCAAACGTGCTTGGTGAGCTTCATTGTTCATAGTTGTCAAAAAATAGTGTTTCATACCGAAAGAGAACTTGATCTCTATTCCCATGTTGGCTGCATGTCGACTGATTTCAGTTTCACCCGATCAAATTCCAGCTCCGAAATTTAAAAGCGACAACGTTATTTATATTCACGAATAAACGAAGCTATTTGCGATGATCAAATTCAAGCTATCGCTCATATCGCCTCGAAGTCGGCTTGGGCGTTTTCGTGGAAAACACCGTTATTACTGATGTAAGTTCCTCACAAATGCTGATGAAAGATGTAGCAGAGTTAGTCATTGGTGCCATGTAAATAACCCGCCTGTAGTTTATCCGCCCCGTTCGGGACGTTAAATACACTTACACACGAATGTCGTGCTGGCGCCAGTCACCCAAAAACATTTTATATTTGGATTTGGTGTGATCAAGGATGTATTCAATTCGCGTTAATCCGCAGTAGTACCGCATATTTATAGCGTGACATGATTCAAGCGCCAAGGCGTTTTGAGGACAAAAGGTAGCAGCGCACCCAACAAACATGTTTGTGACTTTTTGTTGGTCACGTTCGCTACCTCAACGGTGCTTTTATTATAAATTGATGCTCCTGAAAGGTCAAGGTTTGGACACTGACGATGCAGACCTGTGATTTCATAGGCTCAGAATCTCTTGTAGCACGCAAGCCTGATCAATGTGTTATCTTTGGAAATGAATAAATCAATGCATTGATTTCACTAAAATATTTCACTAAAAGAAATCAAGGGCACCTTACCTGATCGTTGCTTACCAAAGCGATATTTGATTTTGTTTAATATTTACCATGCATTGATCCGTGTTCGTTCGATGGTTTTACTAAAGCCGTGTCGTGAACTTGACTTTTTATTTAAATCCTCCGTTTTTGCTTGCGTCAGCGTTGTTGTTCGATAGGCCCGGAACAGCATGCATGCACTCTACATTTGGCTATCATGTTCCTTGAAATGTCACTCACTGCTGAAGGTGGGCTGTCAACCGATGGACATGAGACGTCTCTGGGCTAAGGCTCAGCAGAATGTCATCGGGTGTAGTCACCGGGTGTATTGTGGAATAGAAAACTTAGTAACATGATTCAAAAGTAACGTCTTGGCTCGAGCAGCAGGCTCAAGTAGAAGACAATAGGAAAGGATGTGCTTAGATTGTGAAACGTGATTCTTGCGTCGATTTATCTGCGTGTCGATTTATCTGTGTGATACTAAACTTCACTGAGTGTGTCTCCGTTTTGTATATTGACACAGTCTCCGTCTGATATGGGCGCCTCCGTCTCCGTCTCTGTCTTCCGTCTCCGTCTTCCGTCTCGGCCTGACCCTGTCTCCGTCTCCGCCATATATACCAGTCTGCGGGAGACTTACGTTTACGTTTCCATTTTCGTCTCTGCCCCCAGGAGAACTCCAGCCACGGGCCGCCGATGTCCTCTTCTCAGCAGAACGGCCGACCACCGTTCGCCGTCACATCGGCCGGCATGGTCCGACCCACCATGGACGCCGGCCCGCGGGGCCCACCGGGCCCTCTGGGTCCCCAGGGGCCCCTGAGGCCTCCCATCGGCCACCACGGCGCCGTGGGCCGGCCGCCGGCGCCGCCGGTGGCGCCGCCACGCGGACAGATGCCGAGTCTGCTCGGGTTCCCGGACATCCACATGATGATGGGCATGTTTCCGCCCGGGATGATGTCTTCGACTGGAGCCGTCCCGACCATCAACTGTGAGTAGTGGCGATAAGTTAGGAACGCTTTGTCATCACTTTGCCATCACTATTCACTACAATGAGTACAGGACTGGCTAGTTGGCTCTATAATTGGCAGCAGCTCTCCTGCATTTTGCTAGCGATATGACTTCAGACATGGCTGGTACTCAGTGCTTCAGTTGTTCCGCTCAGAAATCCCATGCATATTGAAGAACTGTCTTTTCCTTGCCTCCTGTTGACGGTATGAGCCTATGACACTCATTCCCGTGCTAACCCCACCGCCCCGTTGCAGTGCCGCCGCTGGCCGACGTGCGGTCGTCATCAGCCGCGCCCACATCTCGCTCTCCCCCGGCCCGGCCGGTACCGGCTCTCTCCTCCATCGGGCCGTCCGAGTCCAGTCCGGAGCGTTCCGGCGCCGCCACACCCACCGAGGCATCTCAGCAACAGAAGATGGACACGGGAGAGAGCTCCGAGCCGCCGCAGTCACAGTCACAGTCTCAGTCTCAGTCTCAGCGGTCAGCCGAGGAGGAACCGGCCCGCCCGCCGCAGTCGCAGCCGCCGCCGCCGCTGTCTCACGCTCTGACGGCGGCGCAGTCGGCTCAGGCGGTCCAGTCGGCCACTCAGATGGCGCAGACGCAGCTGGTGGGGGCTCAGAGAGCTCACCTGATGCCTCAGGTGCCGCCACTGCAGCCTGACAGCCCGCCGAGCGGGGGTGGAGCAGAGCAGCGCCCTCTGTGGCCGCAGCCGGGAGCGGCAGAGAGGGCGCCACTACCGGTCACCTCGCCGGCCATCCACGCTACGCCCTGAGTCGGGAAAACGGCTAGCACAACGGCAGAACCACTGCAGACCTGCCGAGCCGACTGAGAAGTGACCAGACTCGGTGCCTCTCATGGCTGACACTGACTAGAATCGTTTCGACTTGCCGGCGAGGCCGGTTGTACAGGCTTTAACGAGAGGCTGCTGGGGGGCGGGTGACGCTTGGCGCGCTCGCTGCCAACTGCTAGATAGGTATTCAATTGGAATGTCAGCAAGATGAAAATGAGGGGAGTGTGTTCTTGGAAACGGGAGTTTTGTGGCCTTTCGGAAACCACAGACTAGTGGATGAGTTGTTCCCTATGGCGACTTTGGTGTACATATGCCACATGTTTGATGTGTGTTGGAGTATGTTGCTGTGGGTGGTTGTGTGAGGCCGTTTGCTTGTTTCTACGTTGCTATGCTGAATGAATGTGTTGCTAGTGTTTGAAGTACGCTGGGATACGAAGTTAGTTCAGAATTGATATTTAACGCGTTATTAGTGTTTTTTTTTCTTCTTCGAGTCAAACGACAAAGCGCATGTTCTTTTATTTGCCATTTCTGATAAATGGATTTGAAATGTTTTGGTGCCTTTCAACTGCGGGGATCATGTTCTGAGGGAAGAAGATACCAACCGAACCACCTTGGGTTCACTGGCTCCTTCAGACTAAATGAAAATGAATTTGGCTGGTACAGTATGTAAGAGTGCTAGTCGATGTGAGGTGTCAAACGTTTTGTGCGGTTAATGAGCCAGTGTTGAAGAACCGAACTAAGGCTTATCGTTAATGCACGGCGAAAGTGCTGAGAGTGGGGACAACGTCAGGTCAGTGAGGTTATGAACCTGTTGTATGTCTGCGCGCTGTCCCTGCGACCCTGCCGTCACGCTTGTCGAACATCTCGATCCTGCAGTGACAAGGGGCGCCCATTCAGTCCTGCTGGACCCACCAGGTCGCTTCTGTGTCCCAAAGACTGAGCGGCACGGCGGCAGGCTCGCCGGAGGGGACGGAGCGCGACGTCTATTGGGCTGTAGCAATCCACCAAGCGATAGCTGTATTTATTTGACGCCTGCCCGGCGCGGTGTGAACATGTCCTTACCGCGGCCGGCCGCACACCCGGCTTTGTTGTTCTCTGGCGAGCTTCTGTACAGCGCGGCTCACACTGCACATCAGTCTGTTGTTAATCGCACGTCGAGCGAGCTCGGTCGTCCGCTGCGCGTCACCGTTCGTATTTAGAGCCGGCGGGCCGCGCGCGTTCGGACAGAAGCGGTGACCCTCTGCGCTGAGGGTGTGTTCGACCGCCCCTTATCTCTCTGAGCCACTGTAGTGGGTAGTCT
Source organism: Amphibalanus amphitrite (assembly GCF_019059575.1). Taxonomy (NCBI): domain Eukaryota; kingdom Metazoa; phylum Arthropoda; class Thecostraca; order Balanomorpha; family Balanidae; genus Amphibalanus; species Amphibalanus amphitrite. The sequence continues at coordinate 108,122 of NW_024883043.1, read as the reverse complement.
TCACACACTGAGAGACTTGTGCGTAATGTGGTGTGCCGCTCCGGGCCAAGCGAAACATAGCCGTTGTTTGTAATCTTGTATCGGAGTGATTGCTGGAGAGAATATATGCATTTTTGAAATAAAACTGAGTTTTTATGCGTTAGCTTTCAGATGACGTGTCACCAACACATGGAAGGATCGGCTCACTGTCGATGCCTACATATCTTCTGTGTACCCATAACCGCATCTATCATGTAGTTCCGTCTATACATACAGATCATATGCACGCCATTACCCTCGCTCATCAATCGTCCACTGCAAAGGGTCTGGTCGTGGGGGGGGGGGGCACCCCTGTATCGTACTACCACTGGTCACGACCGTACCCAATGAACTTTTCCTGTGGTCGCGAGTAACAACGCTGTGGGTGATCCCGGAATGCCGACTGTTTATTGGATTAGGAGACGGTCAAACCAAAAGGAATGCGTCCACAATCATATTGCACATGGGTGATGATATCGAAGTTCCTTATCTGATAATCACGTCCATTTATTTACTGTAACGTTTTAGTGTGATGCGGATTAGACGGGTCAGTGATTATTGCAGCTCCCGCCGCACCTGAATAATGTCAGTTAGTGAACCCATTTACTAGTACACGAAGCATGGTGTGTCATGCATGCAGCGTACCTACCGTTTACCAAACGGTGACCATTTAATAAACGGTCATGGCGGATGACGTCACGTTTCACGTTTCAGAAACTCGATAAAACATCCGAATACAGTGAAGCAACAACCTGAAGCCGTCGCAATATCCGATAAACTTCGACCAGTTTTATCAAATTGCTATATAACACACTTCGAGTGCGGGTGCGATAAGTTTTCAGCAGCACATTGAATCGTCCACTTCTTTAAACGTTACAATCGGGCATTGCGTATCTGCTAAAGGAAAGGTAATGCGCTTACCAGAGATTATGCATTCAAATCATATTTCCTCTTTTTGTCATGGCGTAGGTAAGAAAGAAGATAAAAAGTGGCTAATAATTGGACGACAAATACGTTTATTTAAGTGCAGTCATCTTGAAACATGTTGCGACGTAATTCCATGACGACCCTCATGAGGGTCACTCAGCCTATTTCATTTCCCATTAGTCCTCCCCTCCATACTGGCTAGACATCCTAGACATTCCACCACACCCTCTCTTCCCTCAGCTCTCAAGCCTCACCGACTGGCACCGAGCACACAAACGGCAGCGTCTGCGAGCAGCTGGCCACCGCCCATCCACCAACATTATCCACATTGGCCACCACGCAGTCGAGCAGGTTATCCTCGGGCTGACCCTCTGCCCAGTTGGCATACTCGAGCGGCTCGTGGTCCACCCATTCAAACTCTCCGGAGGAGCGGCGGTCCAGCCCGATCAGCGCGGGACGGCCGGTGGTGATGGCAGCCACCGCCGCGCTCGACGCGTCGTCGCGCACCAGCGCCAGAGAGGAGTCGGGGTAGGCGTCGTCGCAGATGATTCTTGCGGCGTCGTGTTCGGCCTCAAACGACTCCAACCAGAAGCAGAGACCGCTGGCGATGGTACCTGGGCAGCTGGCAGTGGTGGAGCTCAGAGAGACGAACAGAAGCAGGGCAGATACGAATGGAGACATGGCTAAGATGAGTTGAGGAGTCTCCTTTGCTGGGACGGTGATTGAAGTGTCCAGAAGATATCGGTGGAACTTATAGCGAGTGAGGAAGCGCGAACTGCGAGCGTACCGTAGCTGAAGCCGAGAGAAATGCGAGTGGAAAAGTAATGATGGATGTCGGTCGTATCGATATCGCTATCTGCGCAGAATCGTGTGAAAATTTACAGGTGAAACAGCTGGCGAAAAAATAGTGTGGTCGACCGTTGATAAAATTTGACAAGCGGCCAGTCCGGTGAGAAAAGGCCAAGTGGCAAGTGGGAACGCTACATTGAGATTTGTGCGAACTGTAATTTATTTCACGAACATCGTACCACCATTGATATGCTTACGCAATGCGTGTGACGTCTATTTGATCTCCCCCACAATCTTTCTCCCTACGAGACATGTAATGCTGCTTATAATTATATAACGGAGATAAAATTTAGAAGTAAATTCGTATCAATCCACCGAGTTTATTCTTTAAATAATACATCCGTGCAGATGAGGCTAGTGGTATGCCAGCAATTCGCAGTTAAATGAATTGAATATTACAGACGAAAGTTAAAAAGGATAGGTACTTCACCTTGCCTTCTGCAACAGATCGGCAAGAAATATGCGAGGCTCTGGCGGACAGCCGCCTGTGGTTGGTTAGGTGGCGGGATGATGTGACCGGTCAAGGTCGCGCCGACGGTTTATTGTTTTTACACTTTTATGAAGCATAACTATTACCTAGAGACTTATCATATAGCATAGAGACCAAGAGACAATGCCGAATTGCGTAGAAGGAATGTAATTTTTATGATATTTGCGTCAGTAAAGAAAAAAACCACTGTGGGTAATTACGGAATGCAATGTCTGGACCGGTACCGTGCCGGTGCTGCGCGGTACACAGCCAGCGGGACAGTCTAGCCGCAGGGGCGGCAACCGGGTGCCTAGCGGGACAGTCTGCCCGCAGGGGCGGTGACCGGACGTCGGCGCGGCTGCCGGGCCGTTTGCCGGTCGGGAGCCGAGAGGCGCGGCTGTCGAACCGTGCTGTATCCTTTATTTCATTGCTGTGTACTGTGCTCTCACTTCATCTGTACTTCTAACTTAGTTGGTATAATCGGGTGAATTGAATATAACGACTTTGAAGAGGCAACCAGCGAACGGCCGGACGACCGTTGCAGTAACGCAGGTTAGTCTTACGTTTGATTTAAAGTTTAGTCAGTGTTTCTGGTAGGCATGTTTTTTTTCGTCGTTGCATTGGCTCATCCCTGATGGTCGACAATAAATTTTCTAACCTCTCATTGTCCTACTTATGAATCCTCGTGCCAGAGCCAATCGATACCTACCTATTCGAACAAACCCAAGGTCAAACGATGTATGTTAAGTCCAGTTCGCTCGCGCGGCACCATGACCTGCATACCCTGCACACCCCTCCCCTCAGCACCCCTCGGCCCCAACTGTGACGACAGCACGCGGTCGCGCTTGCCGTGGAAACGGCGCACCAAACAGCGGTGGCAAGCCGTTCGGCCGCGCTCGTCGTCGCGTTGCCCAGTCGGAGTCGGGGTGCACCCTGCCGCCACCCGCTGCCGCCGCTCGTGCCGTGCCCCTACCCGTCCACCGCTCCAGGAGGTCCCTACCTCCCGGACACGTCACCTCACCGACGTACCCTCGGCCCATGCACAGTCTCTGTAAAGTGAGTATGTAGTGCATCGATTACGCGGTGCAGCCGCAATGCCGACCGGTCGCCGGGACGACAGGCACAACAGGCGGCGCCGGCGGCCGGCGAAACGGCCGGCACTGAGCCCGCCGCACATAACCGTCACGGACACAGACGCTGAGGACGACTGGGCCGAGCCGTCGCGACAAGAAGTCGCCATCGACGTTGAGGACGCCTACCAGGCTCGGCAGTCCCCGATCGACGAGCTTGGTGAGGAGTCGTGGGCCGACAACGAGGCGGAAGAGCCGAGCTGGCGCGACTCTCCGGGCGACGAACGGCGGATTGGCGAGAGGAGTCGTGGAGAAGAGCGGGAAGACGAGAGGAGTCGTGGAGAGGAGCTCTCGAGGACCGCACTGACAGAAGAAGAGGAGATGTTGCTACAAACTGCGGTGCCGTACGGTGCCAGGAGCAACACGCCTAACGAGTGGGGCTTTGGACACTCGCGGGCAGCCTCGCGAGCTGAAAGTGCCGATGAGGAAATCCCGGAAGAGCTTGACGGAAAGTTACGGTCGCGCTCGCGGTCACGCTACAAGGACGTTGCGCCTCGTGTGGATTCGAGACGGAACAGTGGCAATGTGAGCCACGCCAACAGTCTACAGGACCTCAGTCAACGGCAGGAGGTTCACAAGCGTGACAGCTTCGCCACCACCCGTCATGTCAGCCTGGACCTCAGCCCGCGACCGAGGAGTGAGGAGAGAGGTAGTCGTCGGCGACGATCCCGGTCCCGGTCCAGATCTATGTCCCGGCTTGCCATGAAGAAAGAGGACACGGGCTATGAGACAGACTATGATCAGATCGGTAGCCGGTTCGCTGAGGTCGGGGAGAAGTGGAGAGCCAAGCGTATCATGGTGTTCAAGAACGGCGACCCGTGGTTCCAGGGCTGGGAGATGCGGTTCGTTCCCTCTCGTGACACAATGGACAACATCTACAGCAGGATCTCGGCACGCTTCGGTAAGTAAATGTTCATTATGCGTGTTGAAAGATGTTTCATTGCGAGACATTGCGTAAGAAAGAAAAGTGCGCTCACTAGTTCCGAAATAAGATATATTTCGATGTTGTAGATGAACTTAATATGCCATAGTGGGATGGTACGATATGACATAACATCGATGACAGTGACGTTATAGACATAGAAGGTGAAATCATGCATCACTCACATTATAGATCATTCATTAGCTTTCCATACGAATCAATGCCATACAGCCATTCACATTCGTTTAACGTCATCACAAATTAATGAGAAAAAGTAAGCAAGAGCGGCAGTCACTCGGCGAAGGCCAGCATGCACCCGTTTCGGTCCTCGTGTAGGAAGGTATTCAAAGTCGTTGTTCCACATCACTTATTCAGAGTGCACTTGATGACTTTGGCTTGCGGAAGCTTTGTACTCTCATTAAAATTATAAAGAAGCTCTACTGCAAACTTCCAGTATGGGAAAGACCAAAGGCATAGCTTTTTGCTGACGACCTTTAAATTAAAGAATGTTGGACGACTTTCCGTCGCGTGCATTAGCCGTCACCTCGACCACTCGGCAGTACCCAAGGGACCCATTAATTCACGCCTGCATCGGCACGAAGTGGAGTCATTCCAACACTTTCCAAGGCCGTTCAACCGCCTAACGAGCCGGCCAGGTGGTCAAACAAGCCCCTCGATGGGCTCTCACTCTGCACCAAGCTGCGTCCGTCACGTTCAGCGATTGTTCCATCACCTCGTAGGAAAACTAGCGACGGGATGGTGTGGACCTGAAGCTCAGCTTTGAGCCGGCGGGCTGTTTGACTTCCATAAGGCACAGCAAGCCAGTCATCATGAGATTCATTCATGTGGGTGCTCATCTCGGTCAGCGAATGGTCCACGGAGACGAAAACCACTTCCACTTCACAGCCTTCCTTCAGCAGCGTCTCGTAGAATTCCTTCAATGTCGGCGTGAATTTGCGGCAGGGTGTACACCAGTGGGCAGAAAAGTAGACACCGACCAGCCTCTTGCCAGCGAGGGCGTCTGAGCCGGTCACGGGGCTGCCTGAGATGCGCCTCTGCAGTCGGGCCGACTTCAAAGTGTCCATGGCGGACTGGTTGTGTCTTCTAGAAACCACAGAGACACTGGTGACGACTGACGACTCCCCGCGAACTGGCTGAGTTCTCTGACACACGCGGTTGATGTTTATCCTCTCCCGGGGTCCACCACGCACTGAGACACCGGTCGGCACTGGACCGCCGACGCCCGACGCACTCCGAGCGTCTGACGTGACGTCACACCGATTGCAACACTAGCCGACATTGGCGCGCTGTATTTCCCCACTCACTCTGCACACTGATGTTACAACTTTGTCTCGGTGAACGGTGTCATGCAACGCGGCACGCACAACCCTGAAACAATGTGTTAAGCCTTCGTGAGATCCGAGGTGATTCGTAGATGTGCTCTTATTATTCATGTGCTATATTATATGATCTTTTCATGACCCTGACGGTGGCGTGCAGGACCCATCCTAAGCCACATATTGACTTATAACAAATACATGGTTCGGTACCAAGGCGATCAGCTTCCATAGCTGCATTGATGATCAGCTGATAGCGGTGTCCGATCCAGTGCACGGCAGCTGCGTAAACAATTGACCGTAACTAAGGTAACGACACTGAAGGAGCGCGGACAGGGTCGATGACGAGTCATGCAGCTGACGGCCAGGTAGTCAGAGCGGCAGGCGGGGGCAGTGGTGAGTTCGACAGTGTCACTGGGGTCTTCGGAGGGCTTCTTGAGGGCATTGGTGAGCTTTTGTCTCTGGTGAAGATTCGTTACTTGTCAGATAAATAGAGAGATTGAGCACGGTGATGTGAATGGCACTGGGCCACACGGTGAATTTATTTGTATTCCTACTTCATGGCTCATGGTTGCGTTTAAACATCATTCGCCTGAACTCACGACGAATTGCTCCCCAGCTAACACCAGTCTCTGTTCCAGGCTCGCTGGGCGTTCATGGGTCGGATCTGTCGTCCGGGATCCGATACATTTTCACCACCGACGGCACACGAGTGAAGAACATTGACGATCTGGTGGAAGGTTCCAGCTATGTGGCGTCACCTACCTCCAAGTTCCAGGTGAGATATTGTGTGATGATTCATGGAGTAATTCTGTTATGAAAGTGACAGAATGTTTCATATCGCCTACATTACGGGCGTAGGCATTACCTGAAAGCTGCTTGCAATCTGCGAGCGGCATGAAACAGTACCTAATACCCTCGATGTTTTAAATTGTTTTATTCACACCTCAGCAGCACCTGACGACATCGATAACACGCAGCGCCATATCAGCGGTTTGTGTGGTGTGTGTTTCTTCACGCTTACGTTTGCCGTTGTACACAGGTAACGCCCGTGCGACCTTCCCACTCAGCTCAGCGGTATGAATTAGTTGCTATCGAAAGTAACAGAGGAGTACCGAAACGTTCGGTTTGCTACTCCACAACCCATTTTACGAGTATCTGCTTTTTAGCGCCACACATTGAACCACTGATCGTCGTAGGGCTTGGCGTCTCGGCATCTCGGCATCTCGGCATCTCGGCACCCCTGAGCATTGAACCCACGATTGCAGAAGAGAGCTTGCAGCGACAAGATCCATTTCCTCGCTCTTCTGCTGACAAAACAATCACAAAACTGCCTCGCTATAAATATGAACTGCATTCAGCGGACAGGCAAGAAATGATACAAAATGCCCGATGGCGCCGGCGGACATGAACATTACAAGCGAATCCTCTGATTCTGGGTAAACTCGATGCATCCAGCCAGCCGATGCGGGCGCTGGGGTAACTCCGCTGAGCTAGGCAACTCTTACTTCCATTGGTTGGCGGGGGGAGTGACGTCATCTTGCATGGGGTGACGTCATCTGGCAATGAATTACGCATCACTGGCGCCTCGATGTGAGGCCCCGGCTGCACTGACAAGGTCATGTGGGGTTCAGGGACGGGTGCTGTTCGGCTGTTGGGATACCCAGACGCTTAGAACCGTAACATGGTGCAGACTGCAGTAGATGCTATTACGCATCAATTAAAGCACATGAATAAATTGAAAATGTAGTTTAAATATTCATTCAAACAATTTGGTAAAATCAGAGAGACGAGATAACAACAATTGATCTGATATGATACGACCGTCCAAAATATTTAGCACTTACCTACAGCTCGAGAACTATCGAGGGGTTACATCTGACAGCTGACTATGAAAAAAAAACAGAGTGTCCGTCATGAGTCGTCTCAACAGTTTGATTTCAAAGTGCGAGAACTTTCTCTATCCCAATAAAGTATTTATACAACCGTGACCGCAACCCTTTCGGCTATTCTGATTTTCATGCCTAATTTCAAATTCCAAGCACGCGAATCGGTCATCGGATGCCTAAACTTGGTAATTGCAACAGTACGACGGTTTAGGACGACCAAAAAGTTGACCAAAACTGTGTAATGGACAAAACCCTGTTTAGCCTGGATTTAACTGCGCGATTAATTGATCGAGCTATACAATTTAAAACACAGTGGTACGACCGTCAGTTTTAGCAAGAGAGACGCTCTCTCGGGACCACACATCTCCACGTTTGACATCCGCTAACGCACACACGTGGTCGAAGTTAGACGGACACTACCGGGAAGGATGCTGGATGCGTTTCCTGTCGATAAGCGCAGCGTCCCGGCCCCAGCGGTCGCGCGCGCCGCGTCTCGCCGGTGTGGGAGACCTATCGGACAATCTGGGACCGCGCCAGGACCCGCGCAGCCCTCCGGTCATCCCCAAACCGGTCTGTAGAGGCGCCAGCGAGAGTGGTCAGACAGAGGCTCGCCTCCAGGGCTGCCTCCGATTGGCTGCCGCTGACACGTGGGGGGGGGGGGAGGTACGGAGGGGGAGAGAGTGAGCGGTGGCGGCATGCATACGTCGGCGGCCGGTGCGACGCCCGGTCAGTAGCTGATCACAGACGGCCAGTGGTGGTGTGAACGGTGTAAACATTTCGTCACCTCATAGGCTCGGTGACATAGTAACCGGCGAATTCAGTGTGATTGAAACCAGTGCTATCGCTTCTCCGTCGGCCTGAACTAGTGATCTCCGAGGGCTCGGTTCTATCTCTCTACCTGCACCATGCTGAGCACGCTGAGCAGGTGCCTACGCGGCGCTGGCCGTCGGGCAAGAGCGGCTTCCAGTCGCCACCTCACCACCAGCGCGAGAACGGCCGAGATCATCGCCCGAGAGGCCCGACACGGCGCCTCCAACTACGCACCCCTCCCGGTGGCTCTGGCACGCGGCGAGGGCGCCGTGGTTTGGGACGTCGACGACAAGCGCTACTACGACTTTCTGTCGGCTTATTCAGCAGTGAATCAGGGTCACTGTCACCCTCGCATTGTGCAGGCCCTGACGTCACAGGCGCATACGCTGACGCTCACGTCACGTGCCTTCTACAACACGGAGCTGGGAGAGTATGAAGAGTATGCCACTCAGCTGTTCGGCTTCGACAAGCTGCTGCCGATGAACACTGGCGTCGAGGGTGGAGAAACCGCCAACAAGATGGCCCGTAAGTGGGGCTACATGCGCAAAGGAATCCCCCAGAATGAGGCGAGGATCATCTTCTGCGAGAACAACTTCTGGGGGAGAACGCTGAGTGCCGTGTCGTCTTCTACCGATCCGACCGCTTACACCAACTATGGTCCCTTCATGCCCGGCTACGACATCATTCCCTTCAACGACCTCGCCGCTCTGGAGGAGGCCTGCAAGGACCAACGTGTGGCAGCCTTCATGGTGGAGCCCATCCAGGGCGAGGCGGGAGTGGTGGTTCCCGATGAGGGATACCTGCGTGGCGTGCGAGACGTCTGCAGCAGACACAACGTGCTCTTCATCGCCGATGAGGTGCAGACGGGTCTTGCACGCACCGGTCGCCGGCTGGCCTGCGATCATGAGGACGTGAAGCCCGACATCCTCATCCTGGGCAAGGCTCTGTCGGGTGGTGTACTTCCCGTATCTGCCTGCCTTGCTAACGACGAAGTGATGGGTTGCATCACCCCAGGAACTCACGGTTCTACATACGGCGGCAACCCTCTGGCCTGTCGCGTTGCCATGGCTGCTCTTGAAGTCATGGAGGAGGAGAAGCTGGCTGAGCGCGCGCACCATCTCGGAAAGCTCCTGCGGTCCGAGCTGTCCAAGATTCCTTCAGACGCCGTCACCACGGTGCGAGGGAAGGGCTTGATGAACGCAGTGGTGATTGCGCCGGGTCTGGATGCCTGGCAGGTGTGTTTGAGGCTGGCGGAGAACGGGCTGCTTGCCAAACCGACCCACGGGGACATCATCCGTCTGGCTCCTCCACTGGTCATCTCGGAGGAGCAGCTGCTGGAGTGTGCCGACATCATTAAACGCACCATCCAGTCCATGTGAGCAAGCTACACAAAACTGCTCAGCCGTCAACGATGCCAGTGGCATGACATCGCCATCGCGCATACCAATTTAATCCGCTTTTCTGAAGAATGATGAATTGTGTCAAGTGTCGACTGTCAGCATGATATTCTAGTGGCCATACATGCGGCTCGGACTGAAACGAAGAAAAGCGTCATGTGACGACAGCTTTGTCCTTGAGGTGATTGATGTCAATGACATAACGATATAATTGAAGCTTCATGAAGTGCGAAACACTTGATAGAGCCGTCAACATCATGGCAAGTTTCCGAATTTGTATATTCTCTATGTAGCAGGAGCTTCTAGCAGGGCTGATACCTAATACTCATAAAAGTGTGCTTAATATGAACTTTATGTGAGCCAATCCGAAAAATAACGATCATAAATGTAATACGCCAGTGTGGGCCTTAATGACGGCAATGTGTAATATTCACGGGAAAGGTACCATGTCCAGTATCCGCTGCCGGATTGTGCCATTTAATAGTTGTGCTCTGCGCTGTTTGCACTTTTAGCGTTTAGTTTTATCTCCTGTTTAATCATGGGCCCGCCCGTCTCGGATGGGCTTTGTCCCTTGTTCCCAGTCTACTGCGCAGTGCGCTTGTGGATATAAATGGGTTGAGGGTGGCTGTCGCTATTATACGACTCTAGGCGGCAGAGCCTGTCCCGGCCACTTGACAGTCAGCATGTCCTTGCTGCTAAACAAGACGGCTGCAGTATCAGCAGTTCACAAATAAACCACCCCCACATCGATATAACATTCCAAATTTAGTTTATGTGCACTTGGATCGTATGTGTCAAGTCGAAAACTACAGGATGAGTATTGTCATCAGTAAAGAGAGCTTGTGACCGATATGTGCGACGCGACATTTTATACCGATTTACAGAAGAACCGTACTCATATGTTGATTTGTGACGGAGTGGTAAATAATGTGCGTGCTTTGTACTTTTCTATAATACATGTCTGACCTACAGCTGCTCTTTTCCCTGAATTTTGTGAACTTCTGTGGCCGTAGTATAATCATTTGAGATAGGAGGCGTCAAAAAGTGTATTTTGTTGATGGCTTTAGCTACCACCGCTCATGATATTTAGGTTAACCGTTAAACGCTTAACTTATTCACGGGTTCATTAGACTAATTGGTACTGAACTCATTACAATGCATGAACGTCAGACTTGAACGTGCTAGGAGTTTTTAGACTTGTGTGTCTCTCGCAGGCACAGATGACAATTAACGGGGACGGGGGAACATATCTGCAGGGTGAAATGAAATGAACCCTTCCCGGCAGCCAGTTGGGAACGAACCCGCCGCTCTTCAGAGGCCGTTGGCATTGAGCTTCATGTGACCATCATTTTACATAAAAGCTCACGATTAACAGCTCTGGTAGCATACATCAATATCAGGCGGACACTCCCCCGGCGAAAACAATGCCCGATGGCGCCGGCGGAACTGATCATCACTGAGCCCAGAGGTTCTAGTAAATTCGAGGTATCCGGCCGGCTGGGGCGGGCGACAGAGCTTCATGCGGCCGAGGCGACCAACTGTCCAGTGGCTGGTGACGTCATCCACAGAGAATGACGTCATAGTGCCTCGTCGGAGTCGACTGAGCTCATGGTTCCACTGCTCGTCGGTAGGGCTGCAACATGACGTCATACTCTGCTGTTGACGTCACCAGTAACTGGACAGTTGGTTGGCGTTGGCTGTGAAACTCTGCCGCCCGCCCCTGCCGGCCGGATACCTCGAATTTACTCAGAACCTCTCGGCTCAGCGGTAATGCTCTGTTCCGACGGCGCCATCGGGCATTGTTTTCGCTGGGTGGGTGTCCGCTTTATATCGATGTATGGTATGCAAGTTATTCTGTGAGTATAACGTTACCGTTTAGGTGGTAACGTTATTTTGCGATTTATGTTTGAACGTGGACTGGGTCGGGGTGCGAGTTCGAGTCCCCCTAGCTGCTTCATCCAATTTCATTGGTCGCGGAATAAAATCATGAAAAATTCTAAATTTTACAGTTTAAAGATTTTATAAATAAGATTATATCATCTTTGCATGTGTAATGCCTATACCAAAAACGTGCAAACGTTGCTTATAACTGGTTATAAAACGACATCGAGGGGCAGCAAATTCTGAGACAGCGAGGAAGCCCATGTATTCTTATATTTTGCTATCGATTTTTTCAGGATAGGCCGTTTCCGGCTATCCGGCGCTCGGCGTCGAATTTTAGTGCCCATTCGTCAGTGACGGTTGGCCGGCGGTCCACCAATGTCTAATTAGCGTCACTCGCCACGCTAGCCGTGTCAACAGTTCGTTAGACGGCCTCAAACACAAACAGCGCATCGAGGAAGCCACTTTTTGAGTGCAATGGCGGTACCAAGAATGGAAAAAAGCGCATACATTGCATCACATTTTCGAAGGGAACGGCACGGAGTTTTGAAGAAATCTGAGCCAATTACTATTTCAATTTCAGCTAGCATTTTTGGAGCATGCATGGATGCCTGTCAACCAGTGACGACATCCGCCTCTGCTGAAGGCCCATTCCACAATAGTCGACAGACCCGGCGTCAGTCTCTTACTGTTCGCCGCGTGCCCACCACCCCATCGAGTCCGGTGCCCGTTTGATCCAATCTCTGGCGGTCGAGGTCAGGTCATCATATCGCAGGTGTTCACTGTTCACCATTGGGGTCGATCGGTCGCCGCAGCCCATCGGTGATCCTATCTCCTGGCCAGCAACCGATCAACACTGAGTGTAAACACAGTGACGGAGGAGGGGTGAGGACCGACAGAGGCTCGGAAACTGGCGGAGCGCCGGCAGGTGGGCCGAGTGTGGCGGAGGAGCGCGGCCGAGGAAGGCGCTCATGCTCGGAGACGGAGGGACAGTGCCCAGACGGAGGATCGCCTACCGGCCGCCGGGACGAACCAACCGCTATTTCGACGTGACCACCTACCGAAATCCGCGGCGAGTGAAGTTGGGGAAGATCGAGAAATGTCCTTCGCCGTCGCTGAAAGATCTGCCAAGTCTTGCAGCGTCTGAAAAAGTTCCGTCTCCGAAACCGCAATCGCCGCTTCGACCTCCCTCTCGACAGCCGCCTCCGCCGCCTCGGCTGCCGCCTCCTCCGCCTCCTCCTCCGGCAAAATTCCGAGCCCCCAGCGCTCTTCAGAGGCTCCGTCCGCTTCCATCCATTCCAATCCGGGCTACACAGCGTCCAGCACCTGCCTTCCGCGTACTGGACTCGCTGGAACAAATTCGTCAGCGACGCGTCTTGGAGTGGATTAGTGAGAGCGAGCGCTACCAGCGCCGGTTCGGCGGCACCCGCCTCCGACCACTGCCTCCTCTCTCAGCTGCCGCGCCCACGTCCGCTCCAGCACTGAGGTCCCTCACAGCGTCACAGGAGCGGTTCGGTATCACCGAGAGTCGGTCCTCCTCGCTGCAGGCACTGCCCTCGCCCTCTCTGCGCCGACCTCGCCGTCGCAGTTCGCAGCCGAGCAGAGCTCACTGGAGAAGGGGGAGAAGAGGGAGTGCAGAGCTCACCACTCGCTCCCTGCCGTCATCGTTTGTGGTACTCAGTCGACCGAGTGTTTGACGGCGTGATGAACAGCTGAGGAATCTCAAGTGAGACCCGTATAGACGCAGAAGTCCAGTGAACTGGCATCATCCTACCTCCAAGACTGGTTTTAGAACTACCTCATTGAGGAACTAAAATTCTTCGTTTGGACTATTCTAAGCGTGATTTACTAAAGGCAGCGAACTGTGAGATCTTTCGGCATACCTAACAACCTCGTGACCATGGTGGTGATCACGGTGACCGATTTTGACGCGCCGCGCCGTCCGGCCACCTCGGCTCCGTCTACTCGTCATCTCCTCACTGTCTCCGACCCTCCTCCTCTGACTCCTCCGGACGAGTCGGCAGAGTCCTCTGAGGCCTCCCTGGAGGAGCCCATCCCATCAGCCGCCTGGAGAGAGGCTCCACAGGTCACCACCAGGGCGGCGCCACCGTCGGCTCGTCCGCTATCCGTGTACGCGCGTCTGTACAGCGGCGTCGGTCACCGAAACGCCAGGTGCTCCTGCTGCCGAGCCAGGGCTGGTCTGGAGCCGGAGTCCGACTTCAGCTCGCCAGAGGGGGACAGAGGTCATGGAGTGGGTCATAGAGGTCATGGAGGTCACAGAGGTCACGGTGCGGGTCACAAAGGTCACCGTATGGGCCATTATAGTCACGGAGAGCGGCACAGAAGCAGCACAGCCTACGGAGTTCGGGATAGACACGAGTACCTGGATCTGGAGACAGGAAACCGCGGATTTGTAAGTTTGAAAATACGAGACGTTGTTTAGCTCGCAAACAATGACATCGAAATTGAACAGCGAAATATGCTTGGGCCACTGTGATAAATTCATAAGCTGATGACTTTCCTATATTTTTACCATGTCAAGCCTTTTGCTCATATTATTGCTGTTACTCATAACGAGATGTGCGTCGGGTCAATAAAGTACTTTTTCTTTACATTAGTCATGCATTTTCGTCATTGCTCTTAGACTTTTTAAGGTATTCTGCTCTGGATTGGCCTCCTACTCCTATTTTTCTTTTCTTTTCAGAAAGCGCCGTATGGTATGAAGCGCTCCCAACCAGAGACGGGCGACATGAGTCCCAGAAAGCCTCGCCGACATCGAGTCAAACCGCTATCACCAGTCGTGAAGCGCGTGTTCGGCAAAACCAGCCCCGGCTCCGGACCCGGGTCCGGGTCTGGGTCCGGATCCGGGTCCGGAAAACATGGCGGACGGCGCTCCGGAGATGGCTGCAAGATCAAGATAATAAACAACCTGGACAAGTCGATACAGGTACAGTGCACTGGCGCCCCGACACACATGCCGTCATCGCAGTCATTAACCCGAGTGATTAATTCATGGCGACCGCCAGGCGATGAATATTGCAGCGGAAATCGTGCGCGCACAAAAAGCTCCTGCGAATGAGGAAGGGCGCACAGTGCACAGGACGTATGCTTTCAGTGAACGTTCTGAGTAGTGGCGATCGATCAAAGATAGGTAGCGCTTAACGAACCGCAGGTCTAATGCGTTTGACAGAGTCGATACAAGTATGTTAGAATCAGAATTTGCGCGGCGGCATGTGCATTTTGATTAGATACTAGATAGGTGCAGATTGACATATATGTTTTAATCTTGATGCGTTTTCAGATGCGATAATTCATAAGCAGAGCTGCTCCAATGTTTTTTTTTGTTCATTTAGGTAAGATAGAATAGCTCACTTACTCGGCTACTCTTCTATCATTTCAGAGCTACGTCCTAGTAAACCTGAAGACGACCCAGCGATTTGAAGACGTTCTCCAGGACCTGGGGCAGGTCATCAAAATGAAAGACGCACGGAAAATGTACACTACTTGGGGCCAAGAGGTAGGTAAAACACATTACTGCGTTACACGTTTATTATATATGCCGGTGGAGCCAGGTATTCCATCTAGTTAATCCTTAAACGCTGAATAAAGGATACCTACATGTATCTCACTTAGGTTAACGTCAACGAACCAGTTTTCGAGTTCAATATGGCCAGCAGCATGCATGCGAATACCGCTCAGACTCACACTGCTCATAAGTTATGCCGTATCGATTGGGCTCCCTGGACTGACATTTGTTAGTCCGTGACACGGTAACGTTTAAGCCAAGGACATTTCAGGCTCGTGCCTACATGGACAACTGTAGACAGAAGGTAACTTAGTACATTTGATGTTGGTAAATGTGAACTCACCGCCAGTAACATGGCTTGGGACGTGGATTTATTATTGCATTTAACACTAAGTGTCATGAATTCATAGTTCTCACGACTAATTGTGGGATTGACTGCTAACCCACCTGCACAGGTGAAGAGCTTTTCTCAGCTACGAAATGATTTCTACGAGACAGACACATTCTACCTGAGCAATAGTGAAGAGACCACAGTAAGAGGATCGAAAGTGACACGAGAAGAGTCACGGAACTCGCCTCCAAACGACAAGAAATCCGGGAAAATTTTGCGACGGCATAACAGCGAACCTCTGATTCAAGGTAAGAAGTGGAAAGCAGACATATGTAATATCGCGGGTAGATATGGCAGAGTCAGAGTCAGAGTCAGAGTCAGAGTCCAACTAAGTCATCGGGTCTGGATATACCTTAAGAACTAAAAAAAAAAAATTATCCACTAATTATCTAACTGCTTTCTTAGTTTCTTTAGGCACAGCTGAGTCATGAAGTTTTACTCAGAGTGTAAATCATCCCTGTTTGTACATAATTTGTTTTTGTTTTTACTGTCGCACACGCACGCAAGTTCTACATTAGTTCAATGCATGTTTTCTGGCACTGAGACTGACATTATTTCCACTCCATCCGTTCTGCTCCAGCCAAGGATAAGAAGTCCAACTTAACTCGCAAACGGTCCGAGTCGGTGAACCGTTATCAGTCCAACTCTGGGACCAAAGGAAGTGGCGGTGGGGGCGGAGCGAGTGACCAGGTCAAGGTCAGCCTTCTAGGGAAGGTGCGGACCTTCTACAAGGCCTCCAAGGACCAGCCCGTGCAGTACCTGCCGCCTGAGAAGAGATTGAAACTGGCCTGGGTGTATCCTTTTGAGTGCTGTTGCTGTTGTGGTGTGAGACTGGGACCCTGCATGCTTCATTTGGATGTTATAGGCATCCAAGTGATACGAAAGCTTGAGTGATTAGAATGTCCTCATTGCACAATTAAAAATGGGCCTTGCGGTTAACTAATCCACGATGTTATTGACTAAGTGATGCTATTGAAAGTGGCGCAATATGACCGGCTTAGCTCAAGTGCCACCGACGTCCAGCTGTTTCCTTGACCGCCATATGTCCAGTTATGGGTACCGTGGTGTGGACGCCCACCACAACCTGTGGGTCCTCCCCTCGGGCGAGCTGCTCTACTACGTGGCGGCCGTAGCCGTGCTACTGAACCGACACACGGACTCGCAGAGGCACTACACCGAACACTCGGAGGATATTATGTGGTGAGCTATGCAAAATTGACTTTTAAAATGCATTATCTTTCGTAGTTAGCCGTCAAACAGCGTCAAGCGCTGCGTAATGTCAAACATTATGCTGATGGCCGAAATTGTTAGCAGCTTCAGATTACTTACCTAATGGTAAATGTTTACTATAAATATCGCATTCATATTCTGGCGAGTCTAATGGTACCGAAGCTAATCACACTATCATTACTGACCGTATTAAACATTCTTTTGATCACATTTACATAAACATCGCGCTCAATCTAGTAACAAACCATCTGACCCTCTGACAGCATGGACCTGCACCCATCGCGACATATCGTGGCATCCGGGCAGCGGGCAGGCCCGGGTGCCCGGTCTGCTTCCGTACGAGTCTGGGGCGTCGAGAGACTCGACACACTGCACGTCTTCGGCAGTCGGGAGCTGCAGGTCAGTCACGGGGTCTTCACGCGGGTCAATCGCGGGAGGTGCAGTTTCGTGTCAGTTTCGTCTCTTGATCGCACTTGACCGTCAGTTCGTATAATGAATTACGGATAAATACACGCTCAAGAATATGATACTCGATAATTCGATATTAGTTGACAAAAACTTCCCCGATCTAACCATTTCAACCACCTTCGGCCTTGCGATTCAGATATGCTATCGTACTCAGAGAAGCTGTTCGTGTACCAATTGTGTCCACTGTTCAATTGCTCACACATATATAATTCCTGCTTTTGCGGGCACCTGACACCCGTATTCTGTCCTCTAGATGGGCGTAGCGGCCGTATGTTTCTCGGTGATGAACCAGGGGGCCTACCTGCTGGCGATAGACGACGGTGACGAACACCTGCTTACCGTCTGGACCTGGCACAACGAGCAGATCCTCGGCAAAGTCGCCGTATGTTATCTGAACCGTCTCTAACTGGTTTGTCGTATCTCACTTTTGCACAGCGAGGAAATCTTGACCAATTTGTATAGTAGACTATTTCATGTATTTTGAAATGAGGTTACAAAATAAAAGATGTTTCTCCATGATATCAATGTGGAAATTTACATTTTAATCTTCTTTGAGTTCAGCTTCTCGACGGTAAAATGTTGTCACTTTGGACGATTTTAATGCAGGCCTTTGTGATAATGCGGTAGACTTTCGCTTCTAAGAAGATAAAAATGATATTCCCTGAAGCTGCTAGCGATGAGTAATAACATTTTACTTGTTCCACAGACTCACCAAGATCACGTGTACGGGGCCAAGTTTCACCCGATGGATAACAACCTCATCATCACGTTCGGCAAGAACCACCTGACCTTCTGGAATAAGAGGAGGGACGGCATCTTCGACTCGGTCGACGTCTTCGGAATGGTATGTTTTCACATGTTCTCTCGATCGAAAAAAGTTATGACTAAAGACGACTGAAATCGAGTGTCATGTGGGCGCTGGAAATGTTTTAGGTACCGAAAAAATCAATATATAGCTAGCAAACCACAGATCTTTATTCTCTATAGCCCGTGCGCATGATACCTCAGGCTCGAGGCCGAAGCCAGAGCATTTTTTATTGCTACACGCCACTCATTTAGTACCATGGTTCTCGAAATCGGTCACCGCCCCGCACCGCTTCACCGTTCTTCGCTCTCCCTTCCAGTCGTCAGCACGCACGGTGCTCTGCGTGGAGTTTGAGCCGGGCGGTGACCTCATCACCGGCGACTCGGACGGCTTCATCACCATCTGGACCATCGACAACGACGGACAGTACTACAAACGGGTCGACTTTGAGGTCAGTATGCAGCACCTACCACAAATGGGTCGACTTTGAAGTCAGTGAGTAGAGCCGGGGTCCAGGGGCCTCTAGGAATGAAGGTGGAAACAGACCGACCGGCACTGTGGACCGTATATGCAGTAGGTATATCGATACGCTGATGTGTTCCACGTGAGAAATTTTTAATCTCAAATGACTATAAAGCAAAATGTCAATACCACGTATCGTTTTCGTTTCAATGCTCCGTCTTACTCCTGACTCATCAACTTCATCGTCTTGCTCGTGGTTAAGTGCATACTTACCGAGGATTCACGCAAGTTACCTAATATCCCGTATATGATGTCACCACAGGCGCACATGTCGGCGGTGACGTCACTGCTGATGCTGTCCGAGGTCACGCTGATGTCCGGAGGGGAGAGAGACCGGAGGATATGCGCCTGGGACTCCAGTCAGGGCTACGTCAAACGGGCGGAAACCAAGGTAAATAAAGACCCTAATTCGAAGAGTTCTGCATACTATAGGGTCGGGTGGTTATGGTGCGACTTCAACGTCAAAATACGTGTGCCGTATGCTTCTGTGGTCCGGGCTGTTATGCGGTAACTAAGCTCTGGGACAGAAAGTGTTTTAGTGCTGAATACTACCTTGTATGTATGAAGTACGGGCCTCAAGAATGAAACAATTTCCACTTGTCTTATAACCACTACTTGCCAAACGTTTAACATCCTTCAGCTACCGAATACTAATTTGACTATATAGTCTGTGTCATTAATGCTTTCTTCAAAAGACGGCTTAGTTAATTTTCCAACGCTGCATGCTAGAAGCAGGTAATGTTCTCTTTTTAGATACCGGCATTTTTCCTCATGACTTCATGCAGCTGCGCCATCAACCGCCGTAGCGAGCATTTCAGGAAAAGGACATGGTCGCTAACTTAGCTTCGCACTTGATGGTCGGAAAAGCTGCACTGAGTCCATTTTCCATTGCCTTCAAGGGCGCTGGACAAGTAAGAGTCTTAATGTGGACGTTCTCCTACAGCAACCACCCAACAATGTTGACTCATTGCCATTCGACCTGACCTTTGTTGTCGAAAAATCAAGGCTACCCTGGTTGTAGAGCTTGCAAGAAATGATGACATTTGCGTGGGGTCAGCACCTAACGAGCGCCGCTGGCTCAAGCGCAGGCCGTGCAGTTGAGTCCGATGTGCTAAAATTTTTCATGCACACTTGTCGTGGAAGCGTATATTTACATTGTCCGTAGGAAACTGTCAATAAGAAGCAGAACCTGCTGTATAACTCTTCCTTCCCTTCATCAGCTGCCGGACGCCGCGGGCGGAATTCGAACGCTGTGCCCTCAGAGGAGCGGTGCCAGCGACGGGAACGTGTACGCCGGCACCACCAAAAACATGATCCTCGAGGGCTCCATCATGCGACGCTTCAATACGGTGAGTGACTGAAGCGATGACTGCTGCTTTCTTATTTCACGTCAATGCAATAAAGTGGACTGTCATTTTAGGCTGCCTCTTCATAGGTGATCTTTTTGACATTAATATTACTCTATTACAAAATGTCCCGCTTTGGAATGATAAATGCCATCGATAGGCATTTGAATGTAACGCACCCAGTGTACGGTACAAAGTAAGTGCTTACTATTGGACAGATTTGTATTTTACACTCCATCAGCGCTGCAATATTACTCTTTTCTCCATCGTATGTGAAATGAGCCTGACAAGTGACATTCATCCGTTCCATTTCGCTGGCAGGTGGTGTTTGGCCACAGCAAAAACCTGTGGGGACTGTCAGCCTGTCACGATAGTGACTGCTTCGTGACGGCCGGATATGACAGGCTGGTGGTCAAATGGAGCGACCAACATAAGGTCATCTGGAAGGCACCGGTAGGTGGTTTGGGTTGACCGACGCTCGGTTCGTCAGTCTGGCTGTCGTATGTCTGTAATGTGCAGTAAAATAAAAACAGACATAATTTTAAAGGCAAAGCAGCTATCCATACGTGTAAGCATAGAGGGATTATCGGATTTATGTCAAACGTTGATGGGCTTATTTGATCGTGATATCCTAACTAGATAATAAGACTGAGCACGAGCTCATATTCCGATCAATGCGCTAAACCTGGGCATCGTTGAGTAACGTCGTTAGTCCCGCACCGAGTAAGCTGAACATGCAAGTTTGAAGTTACGTCTGTGAGTTCGTGTCGTTCTGGCTAAACATAAAAGTAACTCCCGTGACCTCGCCTCGTTCCAGCTGAACAGCGAGGCGGTCTCGTGCGCCGTCCATCCTCTGGATACGGTGGTAGCCGTGGGTGGGATTGACGGACATCTGACCGTCTTCAAACTGAGCGACGGCTCCCAGGTCGGCTCCTTCCGCGTCTGTGGTCAGCCCCTCAGCTGTCTCAGCTATAGTCCTGGTACGTGGAATGAAGACTCTCAGCTACCTTAATTACAGTTATACGCATGCAAAATCTTAGCTGCAATTCCCCGTATGTAACAAATTTCTCAGCTGTCTCAGAAACTACTGCTCTTGCATCCAGGCTTTCACTTATCTTAGCTACGGTCCTTGGCAATGTTACGCTCGTTACGCTTGTGGCCTCTTCAGCTTTAGTCTCGATTACCCGAGCCCTCCATGCACCTCATGGGTCTCTGACCTGGCCGCCGAGGCTAATTCCAACGGTGCCATTTTAACTATCGTAGTACACTTACGTTTGTCTTTCGACGTTTTTTTTTTAGGTTTTATGTGTCCTTCGATGTTTCACGCATCCTTATTATATGTCCCGACCGTGATGTGCCCCTCAGGCGGCGACATGCTGGCAGTGGGAGCCCAGACGGGCAGCGTGTACCCGTACAAGGTCGGCAGGGACGGTCAGGTATACGTCAAGTTCGGTCCGATGCAGGGCTCCCAGCCGCTGACCCATCTGGATTGGAGCACGGATGGAGAGTACCTGCAGTCAGTCACCATCGACCATGAGCTCGTGTTCTGTGAGTGCCCAGTGGGAGATGGGGGGAGTGAGGGAGTTCAGTTGCAGCGTGAGTCTGCACTCAACTGATTCAGCAGTCTGAGGGAAAGCTCGGCTGCAGAGTGCGGAGACACGTTACGCTCGATGTTCAATGCTTCTCGTGATTACGTGCTAAAAAGCTCTCTTTCATTTTATTTATAAATTATTTATAGTTTATTTAGGGATGCTTCAAAGTGAAACCATTACTCACATACTGCTCTTCAAATACCTTACAGTTTGGATGTTCATTTCAGGGAACAAGCGAACTTTGGCAAGGGAAAAGTCGCAGCATCAGCTACGAGACAAGAACTGGGCAACCTATACATGCACTGTCGGGTATCCGGTCATCGGTAAGTCTTTGTGTCACCCAACAATATAATAAATTATTTGTCAGCCTTAAAAGTTCTACCTGCACCTCACCTCTGCCACCCTCCCTTCCCCTGTACCAACCCCTCTCTTACCCCCTCACTCTCTCCCCCAGGCGCGTGGCCGGAGCTGCACTACGACCGGCAGCAATCCGTTTGGACCGACAGCTACGCCGACTCGCGAAAGGCTCGGGTGCTGGTGTCCGCGTGCCGATCGCGAGATCACGACCTGCTGGCTGTGGGAGACTCCGAGGGTTCTGTTCAGCTCTTCAGGTGAGCCGGCGGGATGTGGAGGGACGAGGGATGGGATGGAATGGGACGGGATGTGAGAGGGGTAGGGGACATGTGCGAGCCTGAGAAGGTTGGAAGTTGCATGAGGAACGATGCTGGAAACGTGAGGGGATGTGACCACAATTACTATTATGCGAAGAAAAACAATGCCCCAGGCCTTTTCAGACGGGCAATAGGAGCACGCTAGGAAATAAGCGAAATTAGAGTTATA
The DNA here is from genome assembly GCF_019059575.1 of Amphibalanus amphitrite. Lineage (NCBI taxonomy): Eukaryota > Metazoa > Arthropoda > Thecostraca > Balanomorpha > Balanidae > Amphibalanus > Amphibalanus amphitrite. The sequence goes on along the minus strand of NW_024883043.1, from coordinate 85,773 downwards.
TGAGGAGGCATATATCGGGTATGGAGTCATGTCAATTGAAAATGTCACCATGGCTAGAAGAACGGTCGTCAAGATTGATTGATAGCAGGGTGGGGACGATAAAATGAAAGATCTGCATTAAAAGCTAGTACGGTAAAGATGATGTCACACAGAATGACGTGCCTGTACCCATACTGACTCCTTCCCCTCCCGGCAGGTACTCGTGTCCACTAAACGTTCAGATGTGCCTGTTATGACATTTAGTGACCGACCCCTTTATTCACAGGTACCCGTGCCCACTGAACGTTCAGGAGACGGCCCAGTGCCACAGTGTCAAGCCACAGAGCTCCTACGTGGCTAACATCAAGTTCCTGCGCAGCGGCCGGCAACTGGTTAGCGTGGGAGGCACGGACGCCACCGTCCTTCAATGGAGGCTCCAGTAGAGGCTATCGACCCTTTGAGGGTCGGGAATCTCTACTCGTCAGAGGCATCTACATTCTACCAAAGATATCCTGTACTGATACAACAGGAGGCCACAAAAGAGACTGTCGCAGAGAATGTAGGAAATTCGTGGATGGAACAGGAATGGTTGACGGACCAGCGAATGCCGAAACTGAAAGCGATGCTGATCCAATAATGTAGAGCACGGATCAGTTTTTTTCAGAGTGCTGTGGTGATACCACTGACCACAATGTAGGCAATCGCTGACTTCTATGTATACTGAAGACATCACTGCGACTGCGGAAACAGAGATGCACGGGTGTATCAAGTAGACAGCAATAACAACCAATAAGTCAGCAGTAGATGTCCCGATGACAGTAGCTAGATGACGTACGATAGTTTATCAGAGAAGTTCACTGAGGCAGCAGTGACAGAAAGGTCCGTGCGACCTTAAATGTGATATCCGTAGAAAGTAAGTACTGCGATCAGTGCTTGTATGAGCTCGTGTGTACTTTCAGGCAGCAAGCATAGCGGATTGGTAGTTAGTTTGAATTGTATAAATGCCTTTAATTCAGAGCGGAAGGGACTGTGTGATACTGTGGTTACTTTCAATGAATTGTTTGGGTGGTGTGTGTCATTTAATGCGGATCATTGCTTGCAACCATTGCTTATAAGGTGCGTTGTTTTCAATCTTTTGTTCACGTTTTGATGTGCGTGTTTTCATGTGCACGATTTTCAGAGTGCTGGGCATGATAATTTCGCAACCTGTTTGTCCATTCCATTATTGACCTATACAGTCGGCTGAAAATGGCTTGTTGTCTGCGTTCATGATATCTAATTTAGTTTCATTTTTTACAGAAGTCGACTTTTACAATTTATCTGAATGATACACGAGTTCACATCGTAGCTCTTAGGCTTGTGTATAAAATGTACTAGTAAAAGTGGCTGCTAGCCAGCTGCGGTCGATACCAGCAGTGATGGTAGGAACAACTTTGCAGTCAATTGACACCGGCAGATCCTTCGTTGGCGACTTTGGTGGCCTCGGAGGTGTGCGCCATAAAGTGTTCTCGACGAGCTCACGTTTTGTTTGAGATACGCGTTTTCGGTGCAATTGTAATAGAGATTTCATTCTGAGCTGACGTTTGGTTTTAATTGTGAAAAACGTTAGCCTAAGCTTTTCTCGATAATGAATGAGAATTTTTTTAGTGTCCCGTCCTCTCCTCCAGGATCCATCAATGTTTCTGAGAATCACGATTCTTGAATCCCTGATCTCATTCTCAATAAAACATTTGTGTTCACTGCCTAGCCGACATTGGAATGGAATGATTCACAGACATTCAATTATATTGACAAAACGTCGAACGCCGAAAATGTGCTGCAGCTTCGTTTAAATTCCCTCAGATACCGGGGTCGAAAGCGCCTGGTGTTATACTGCACCGCACGGCATTTAAAGGTTACAATCTTCCCCGATAGATGGCAGTACAAAAATGCCTGCAGTTATGCTGTGCCGCAAGGCGTCAAGGTTACCACTTTTGCTGCTAGAGGGCACTGGGTTCAGCGCCTGTAGGCAGAGTCTGCGTCAAGTCGAAAGTCAACGGATCGTTAGCTATGTAATGCATTCAGACCAACAAACAATAAATATTCTCACCGTTCCGTCGCTTCAATCCTCAGAATAGGTATGTAGTCAACTCCTTCTCCTCCACACGCCTCAACCCCCTAACCTGGGCTGGACGGGCTCACACCGTTCCGTGCTTCTATCCTCAGGATACAGAAATCCTTCTCCTCCACGCCGCAACCCCCCTCCGGACTGGACAGGCAACTTTATCTCATGCGGGCTGCTCCCTTGGAGCGGCACCGCTGCTCCCGAGGGAGCGCACCCCGTAGCCGGGTGCAGTGAGTGCCTTGGGGCTGGGTGGCCTGTCCTCTGGACGGGCTCAGCCCCGGCGACTCACTAGGGTGCCTGCCCAGACCAATGTCTCCCCCTAATTCCTATCATCCTTCCGGCTCTGCAATGGTCTTGTCAGACCGAAAGGGCCTAACCCAACTAAACAAATGGACGGACAACTTTATCACAGGACGGAAGCTCCCCTAGGAGCAGGCCCGTAGCCGGGTACGGTGATTGTCAAGAGGCTTAGTGGTCTGTCCATTGGATGGGCTCAGCCCCGGCGACTCACCAGGGTGCCCGCCCAGACCAATGTCTCCCCTAATTCCTATCATTCTCCCGGCTCTGCAGTGGTCTCATTAGACCAAAAGAGCAAAAAAAAAAAAAAAAATCTAATGGATATTTCTGCTCTTCTGTCCAACCGAAGATACAAGGGTTTATATGAAGCCAACCAATTACTTTCTTCCCAAATGGTAGCGACTAATCGGTTATAAATACGGTGAACACACGGAATATCCAGTCGTTATCTGTATTGATAATGTTCGCACGCCACAGCACACTGACACATCACAGCTGTTGACACCTTCCAGGTGACACATTAGCTCACAACCCAATCACAGATACACACAGCTAACCTTCTCTGGGGCCACGGGGCGATCAGAGCACGCGAACGAGCATTCTACACAACTTCCAACACAGCTAATGCAATTTCGGCCATCTCGTTGGTATTCTGAGGTACGGAAGCAAGGAACTTCTGTGTAATAAGGCTATGGTAAACAGATAAAATTAATGAAATGAGCAGCTATTTTTAGTAATATGCGATGAGTTATACCGGTAGGACTATGCAGGTGAAAACAGACAGTGGTCCCGCAGATTTTCACATTTACACACGCACTTTTTCTTTTACCGGAGGCAAATGGCCATTCGTTTGATGAACGTAAACAGCGACTACCGGGACATTTGTAATTGTGAGTGGGATTAAAGATTTCGGAAGCAATTATCGAAGGGACAAAACCGCATAACCAGGAGCATCTCATACTCGCATTCATAAAGAGAAACTTTTACATACCCATGACAGGATCGATAAAATTGACATTGCAAAGAACTGTACATAATGATCTTGCCTAAATCAATAACAAAGATGAGTGGCCACAAATGCACGTCCGATCCAGGATCAGAATCAAAACAACACTCCAAACAATACTCAAACACGTGCGATAAATGACACGACACATGATGCATCCTACGCAATACTAGGGCTCGCGGGATTATGCATGATTAACATATAAAAGTGTTCGTAATGATGCCTGGGAAAGCAAAATATAGTAGCATATAAGATATGTCAGGAAAATAATTAACAAACTCTCCACACTTTTGATGTGTCACATCCTAAAAGCTACACATACAAACTATGCACTAAATGACACAAATCGACGCCACTTACTCCTAAAGCTACACAGCTAAAGCTGGCCAAACTCTAAGACCACAAATGTAGGGTCATTGCCAGCAACTAGAAGGCCCTTTGCCTGAAAACGAATCCCGAAACGGGTATAAAAAGGCACCGTCCCCTGAAATGCACTACGCTGAATTTCTGTGATCAGAATCGTTTCTAAAATAAGGCTGGCGAACATAGACTTATCACGCAGATATGGCTGACATCTGCTCACTATACAAACAGCGAGGTCACACGACACAAACAGCATTTACCACCTTCACAAACAGGTATCTACACAGAGAAGTTGGTAAAAACTGACCAACCATGCTATAAACAACACCAAGGACCTCCAGAAATGTTCATAGAGTGGCGGCAGATGCCTCGGCGCCGAAATCGCAATGCCAGAGAAGACACACGATAGCAACACGCTGATTCTGCATCACGATAGCACCACCGCATGTAAGAGTTCCTGAGGACAGCGCAGCATCCAAGGTAGTCACAAACTACAACCACTATCAACCCTCTCTCAAATTGTCTCTTCATACATCCATCCTTCACTTGAACCATGATGGGCCTACGATGACCCCGCCGCTGCCGCCGCCGCTGGGGCGGGGGCGGGGGCGGTCGAGGGGCCCGGCCGGTCGGCTAGCGCGGCCGCCTGGCCTTCCTCATCCTCGTCATCTTCGTCACGAAGGAAGAACCCGGCGCGGGTGCTTTCGGCCTCGAGCCGGCCCCGAGAGAACAGGCAAGCGGCCGAAACGAGCTCGTTGAACGTCTCTGGCTGGTCGGCGTACACGTGGTGAGACGCGCCCAGGATCGTCTGAGAAAGATACAGCGTAACGATCAGCGACATAAAATTAGCGAAAAGAAGCATAAACGCAGTGAAAGTGGTTGGCAGTTCATCGCATTTCGATTCGTTCCTTAGAAACGTCTCCTCGACCATCGGCCCCGTGGTGTAACGGTTAGCACTCAGGACTCTGAATCCTGCGATCCGAGTTCAAATCTCGGCGGGACCTGAACTTTTCACTTTTCATCAACCGAAGTTGTCCAAGGGCAGCAACGCCATTTCGAAGAAAGCAAGACCTCTTTCGAAAGCCAAGCATTCGAAAGTCCCCAATAAAAGAAACATCACAGGCAACTACATTACAAGCGTTACGAATTTTCAAAGTCAAAACCCAGCGCTCACCTCGACATCTACGTAGCTGCCGGGCCGCTCGCCGCGAATCTTCTGGCCGCAGTCGTCGATCCAGGACCGGGAGCCGTAAATGGCCGTCATGGGCACCTGAGGGTCCACCTGACCCACGCGCCGGATCATCGGGTTCTTGGCCCAGCCGAAGTCGCTGCTCAGAGTGTGGAAGGCCACCTCACCGCTGAGGGAAAAGGAGAAGAGTCAGTATGCCAGTCAGGTGCTGCCATCTAAGAGGATGTGTGGCCTAGCCTAAGCGAAGGGTACTGCCATCTAGTGGTGAAGTGGTGATACGATTCTGCGAGACCATCAAGGGCAAAAGACAGCGCTAAATCATATACTTTGAAGAAAACTCTTACAAAGAAGGCCACATAAATGAAATGACAAGCTTGAGTTGACCATAACTGATTCGATTAAAAACACGAATCACTTTAACTTTTGGAAATGCCGCATCAACAGCGCTGTAACTGTGCACCCTCATCATCCATTATCCATCACATTCACAGCCCACCACTGAAAACCTAACCACCGTTCCGTGCTTCTATCCTCAGGATACTGAAATCCTTCTCCTCCACGCCGCAACGCCCCTCCGGACTGGACAGGCAACTTTATCTCATGCGGGCTGCTCCCTTGGAGCGGCACCGCTGCTCTCGAGGGAGCGCACCCCATAGCCGGGTGCAGTGAGTGCCTTGGGGCTGGGTGGCTTGTCCTCTGGACGGGCTCAGCCCCGGCGACTCACTAGGGTGCCTGCCCAGACCAATGTCTCCCCCTATATCCTATCATCCTCCCGGCTCTGAAATGGTCTCATTGGACCGAAAGGGCCTAACCCAACAAAACAAAACAAAACCAAACCACACCGTTCCGTGCTTCTATCCTCAGGATACTGAAGTCATTTTCCTCCACGCCGCAACCCCACTCCGGGCTGGACAGGCACCTTTATCTTATGCGGGCTGCTCCCTTGGAGCGGCACCGCTGCTCCCGAGGGAGCGCACCCCGTAGCCGGGTTCAGAAAGTGCTTAGGGGGCTGGTTGGCCTGTCCATTCAGACGGGCTCAGCCCCGGCGACTCTCTAGAGTGTCTGCCCAGACCAATGTCTCCCCCTAATTCCTATCATCCTTCCGGCTCTGAAATGGTCTTGTCAGACCGAAAGGGCTTAACCCAACAAAACAAACAAACAAAGAAACCCTAAGCCACCCACCCCTCTCCCCCAGTTAAAGAGCTTCGCCACCCACCTGGGCGTCTGTGCGTTGCAGTGGTAGATGTAGTTGGCCATGTAGTTGGTACCTGGCGGGCTGTGTACCATACCGGAGAACTTCTTCATCAGGTCCGGGCGCGCCTTGGCGATCATTGTGGAGCCTGAAGCGAGAGCGGAGTAGGCATGGTTAGAGTGGAGCTAGAACAGCTGCGTAGTTACCGATTAGCGGGGACGGAGGGACGGATTAGCTGCAGAAGAAGATGCAAAATCAGAGGCCCCTAGTGTTGGTTACGAGCTGGTATGGGTAAATGATGTAATCTTTAAAATATGCTCTACTACCGTTCGTCCAAACACTTTCACTCAGTTCCATATCATTGATTTCTCCAGCTTCCACCCAAAGCTTCCATGAAGAAGTGCCGCGTAAACTTCACAGAAATCCTTCAACGTATTCTCCACTTTAATGCACAGAAGTCAGCGAGTGGTTGACTATCAGTGTTTTACAACACTGTCCCTTTACCCCACTTTCTCTCCTCCACTCACCCCATCGCCCTCCGAGTCTCAGCACGGACAGCGGGTTCATCAGCTTCACCACAGAGAGCACTCCTCGGACGATCAGGGGGATCCGCAGACGGTAGGCCTCGTTGGAGACGGGCTCAGAGAAGCCCCACGGGTCGGCGAGAACCAGGTGCTCCAGTCTGTGGGGAGCACAGGGGAGGGAGGGGAGTCAGAATACCCACGGGTCGGCCAGCACCAGGTGCTCCAGACTGTGTAGCACACGAGAGGAGGTCAGAACGATCTGGGGTCATGTCATCTGGGTCATCGCCTTGTAATCCTCATGTTATCTTCATGCGATGTCATCTACACAGAACCTATTACATAGTAAAGTAATCTTGCACAGAACCAAAATCCTCGGAAGCCAACCATTTCGTACCATACAACTTTCATACCATATAACCATTTCCTGGATAGTAATCAACCCCGTCCACAATTCAGCAATCTTTCGCCCAATCATTATAAACCTATCCCCACATCCGCCAAAATTGCCCGGTTACCATGACTCAGCACCCCCTCGTGTCACATCACCTGACGTCACCAGCGCGTGACATGCGCCCCACTCACCGCTCCGGGTACTTGAGCGCGTAGGCACAGCTGAGGAAGCCACCCATCGAGTGACCGAGCAGGATCATACGGTCAATGTTCATCTCCTGGCGCCACTTCTCGATAGCCTGGGGGCAGATAAACGCCACAAGGTCAAGACCTACGAGCGTCGCTTAATAAAGAGATGGTGAAGACTGAAGGTAGTGCATGCACCGACATGGCAGGGGACCCCCGTTTGCACCGTGTACGTGAGCTTTTAGTTGAATGTGTGTCTGCACTTAATTCTGCAGTTTATCCATTCGTTTGACAACAATTGATTTCAGCTTCGATTTACACAGGCAGTGAGCAGCCCTAACAACGCTGTATGTTATACAATACAATACGGCAGGCGGTGGAAGGCACTGTAGCAGGCAGCGATAGGCGGGCCGGGACAGAAGCACCCACCACAGGTCAATCGATAGGGTCCTACAAGGTCAGGTATACGCTGGATCAATGCGGACAGTCGGCGCGCGACCGGATACTATCCATGGATGCAGATTGCAGAGCTGAGCCAACAGCGCCACTAATGGATTCGGGATAGAGAGGAATAGACCACTGAGACAGCAACACGGGAGGAGTGGATAAACTCGGGTGTCGGTAAAATTAGCCGCTCGTCTGCTGACAACCAAAGTTCTGGAAATGCTGCAGCTTGCAAGTCATGCCAACAGGCGGATCTTTTCCAGGATAGTCTAGCGAGTGTAGCAGACGGAGACGCTCTATGTATAAGATGGAGGATCTCTATGTGCAATAATTGGTAAGGAAGGATTGTGCTTTTACCATAATGAAACATAATAACCATTAAGATCGACGGCAAAAGGCGTTGAGACCGCCTAGTTTTTACCGACCAATTCCTGGAGCCTCAAGGTCAACGGGTCCATCGGGCGGACAGCCAGAGTCAAACCCAAACAATTATCCCGTCATCCACTGCCCAGCATTGGTCGGGGACAGCAAACTCCAGTAGAAGGCCGGGCTCGGGCACATATGTTAACTTCCCTGCCAACATCCCACCGTCCACACATTCTCACATCGACCTTCCTAGCCATCGGCAGTGACGTCAAGCGGACTCAGGACGGCGTTACGTAACGCCCCTCCCCTTCCCCTCACACTAACATCGCCACGGCACCGGCCGCCAGCGGCCCGGCGGCGGCGGCGGCGGCGGCGGCGGTGGCGGTGGCGGCGGTGGCGGTGGCGGCGGTAGAGGTGCATGACTGCGCAGAAATGATCTCCGACGCGACCGACCGACCGGTCGGCCGGCATCGAGCGGGCGGATCGAGTCAGGTGGACTGAGCGTGTGAGAAACACTGCCTAGGCTGGCGTCCAGGCAACAGGTATAAGAGGTTAAACTTGGCAACAGGTACGCCGAAGGCGAAGCTGCCAAAACTGGCAGAGTGCATCAGCACTAGATGTGAGGACATTGAAAAGATAATGGAAGGATTAAAAATGATGAGAGGGACTGCAAGTCCTTAGTTCTCATCCATGATAACATGGAAAGGCCGGTCCAGAAGCCCCACCAAAGACCCAAGACCGAAATCAGCGAGAGGGCCGTCTCAACAATGCTAGCTCAGCATTTATCAATATCCGACGAGTCTCATGACATTGTGAATCATCGGGCATGCATGAATCTCAATGGATGTACACAGCACGAAATTTGGGACAAGCACTATGAATATGGTGATACCGTTGCATACATGAACATTCTCAATCGCACCCAATGACCCCACCCAGCTGGGTATTGGGTGAGGGTTTGGTGGGTTCAGAAAAGCGGCTATAGAAAAGAGAGGGGACCAGCTTACCTCCACATACTGTGATTCCACCTCCATGGCGTCTTTGCTGAACTCGGGACGGGACGAGCGGCCGAACCCTGCCGGAAGTGAACAACATCCGGTCAGTGGGGGCGCTATAGTCACAACATCGGTGCACAACAGGCAACGCCAGCAAGAAGAGCATGCTGTCCGTGAGATCAATCCTGTGCTTGTGCATGAGCGTTATTGATGGCTGAGAAGTTCTTGAAAGCACGTTCTTCATAAGTAATTCATGAAGAGTGCAATGGCATATACATGAGCCAAGTGAAATAAGTACAAATACATTTACATGCGAAATTCGCTTCAACACTCTGGAAGGCGAACAATTAGCAACACATTTTATTCTAAAAATTAATGTATAAGATGAAGCAGCAGCACATGATCGTCACATTGCTAGGACCGGCAGTCCTTTTCCGCTGCGTCAGAAGTACAGTCCAAAGTCCATGGCACAGCGTCCGCCGTCCAGGATCCAATGACTGAACAACACGTGGTCAGGACGTTCACACACATGAGTCACGATTGCTCAGCGTTCTCGACGGCAGTGCAAACTCGGCACGGTCGGCCCATCGCACTAAGAAGTTGAATTTGAGAAACATGGCGATTGGCGATGTTAAACTACAACTGGCACGACTAATTCCTGATGTGTTGTGTGAGCTGCTTTGTGTTGTGAGGTGGTTTGCAGTCAACTGTCACGCAATAAATCTGATTTAGCTTCCCTCGGAAAATCAACGAAGATAAATCGGAGGCACAGACAGGCTCTTTTAACCCACCATCAAAGACAAAGAAAGACGGACGTCCACGCTACGTCACCACCAAAAACTTTCATTCGATAAAAATGACACGTCTCCCCCAGTTCCAACCACGCGTGCACCTTGTCTGTCCGTCCTTGCCCCATCCCCTAGCTCCATCCACTCGTCACAGCCCCTCGAAGCGTCGACCGCTCCCTGCGTACGGCCGTCCGAACCGTACTTCGGTCAGGGGGACAAAGGTCGAGACACTGCCAGAGAGCTCCTGACCGTCCCGCGACGTGGTCCTACCGCTACCCACCGCGTACCCTACGAGTCTGACCGAGGGGCTCTGATAAGGGGTCTGATAAGGCTTCGTCACCCGCCGCAGCCCGCTGTTCCTTGGGGGTGAAGATGAGGTAAGATGGTCTGTGATGATGAAACGTCCCCGACGCAATTCCTAGGGGTCACGGTACGCTAAAACTGGCACTGATACTGAACAGCCCCCCCTCGCTTTTCCCGGGGGTACAGTCGGGTAAGATTGGTATTGATACTGTGCAGTGTGCACTGTGCAGCCCCCCCCCCCCCTTCACTATTCCTAGGGGGTCATAGTGGGGTAAGACTGGCACTGATGCTGTGCAGTCCCTTGACGTTATCATCAGTGTCACGGTGGGCTGATATGGACTCTGATAACGTGCCGTACTCGACCACTATGCACAGGGTTACAGTGGGCTGATATTGACTCAGATAACGTGCCGAACTCTGCCACTGTGCACAGGGTTACAGTGGGCTGATATTGACTATGATAACGTGCCAAACTGTGCCACTGTGCACAGGGTTACAGTGGGCTGATATTGACTATGATAACGTGCCAAACTGTGCCACTGTGCACAGGGTTACAGCGGACTGATATTGACTATGATAACGTGCCAAACTGTGCCACTGTGCACAGGGTTACAGCGGACTGATATTGACTATGATAACGTGCCAAACTGTGCCACTGTGCACAGGGTTACAGCGGACTGATATTGACTATGATAACGTGCCAAACTGTGCCACTGTGCACAGGGTTACAGCGGACTGATATTGACTCAGATAACGTACACTACTCTACCACTGTGCACATGGTCAAGGCGTGCCAGCATCAGAATTGATAAGCTCCTGTTCCTGCTGCTACCGTCATTGTGGTATCTATCATGCTGAGGAGGACTATGATATAACGCAGTTACTGGTGAACTCTGGCCAGTGCGACCGTGCTGGGTTCGTGGATTCGAACGGCAAGACTTGATGAGCGCACGACAGAGTAGTGAGTAGCTAATAACGCGGACTTGGTGGATAAGGAAACTGGGTAGGCAACCATGCTCTTATACATATAGAGCTGGTGCGTTCGCATAGAACCAATGCCCACACATGGATACAAGATTGACGGAAATAACAAAAATGACATCTATTGTAGAAATCAGATTCTTAACGATAAACGCTTAATACCATAATGGCCACTATGTCTAAGGTACGGCAATTGTCGATGGCTTTTGATAGGAAATTTATACCACAAATACAGACATACGCACGCTAAGATTTTTCAAGGCTGATGACCAAGCCTAAAAAGTCGCAATATTGCACAATCCATAATTTCATTCAAATAAAGGCATAACCGAGCCCCACAAAGCACTACTGGGGATCCCGTAAACACAGCCAGCCAGAGTTTGACGGGCTGACGGTTTGACAGATACGAACTGCAGTCGGTACGTCAGCAGAGATATGGCAGCAACGCAGCAGGCTCAAACATGTGACGGTGCAGACAATAACACGCCCTAGTCTCCGACAAAGCCTCTCAGGAAAACGGTGCTTACTGCATAACCATCAATGGTTTAGTTCCGATTCACTAGTGAGACGTAAATATTTCTCACGAGTGAATTTAGCGGTCACGTCTCTTGATGGGTCAGAAGTTCACGTGACCTTTTCACAAAATACTCGCAAAATCTACGAGCCTGGCCCTTGAAATAGTATCGTACCCAAGCCGCCTAGCTATGGCTCTCACATCGTCCAGAACCTTTCCAACTCCAGCCGTCCCAGCCCCGTGTAATGGCCGTGCTCAATGATCGGCCAGAGTACACGACCCGTCCGTACAGGCGCACTCTGGGCCATTCCACTCAAGTGGCCCGAATTGAGTCAAGTAGTGCTCACCCGTTCCTCCGGGGGGGGGGGGGGGGCAGTAACGCTGCGCCGGCACGGAGACTGTCCACTCTACATTCTGGAGGTTTCGGGTTGCTAGGTGACTGAATGTGAAACACGCGCCGCGAAAGCACACGTGGTGAACCAGACAGAAGCAAAAAGAGGATATTGTGAATAGCCTTACGCTAAATGCCTCCATAGCACCATCAATTCGGCGGTTTTCGACCGGGCGACGGTCAAAAACTTATGACCGACTCGAAATCCTACTACCAGTGCCCTTCCATTTCACGATATACAAGCTCACTTCTATCCCACACAGGCAACAGAAATCCGCAAGCCCACAGCTTCCCTTCCCATTTTCTACTCACCAAGGTTGTCAAAAGCGTAGACGGGCCTGTTGGCAGCCAGCGCATCATAATTGAGGCACCAGAGTCCGACACCGGAGGCGAATCCGTGCAGCAGCACCAGGGGCACCTCTTTGGACTCCTCGTTGAAGGCGACCGTCCACAGCCGGTTCGGTTTGCGGCCCACCACAGGTCCGATCTCCACGTAGAACGAACGGTGGGGCCGGGGCACGACTGGGGACCGGGGAGAGCGGGTCACTTTAAATAACACCGAAAACAAGCTCGAAAGAAAAGAAAAAAGACTACAAAATATTAAGAGATCGGGGATAAATACTTCTTTCAACAAACTACCAGAATGTGAACACATGAAAAAATAGCTCAACGGGTCACAGAAATCAAGTATCTTTATGTCGATTCACGTCCAATGCGTTTATATTGCTCGTCCTCGGAACTATGCGACAGTGGGGTACTCACATTTGAGGATGTTCTTCTCGGCGTCCCGGACGTGTTTGAACGAGGTGGGGTTCCAGCGGATAGCGTCCGGCAGCCAGCTGAAAAAATCGAACACCTGGTGTAAAGCTTCGGATACAACACCACAAGACGCGTATGTAATGCCACCACGTAGCAAGTCGAAAGATGAGAAGCTAGCCGTCAGCCAAGTAGTTTTTAGACAATATTTTGCACAGCCGTTTCGATCGCTGCCACATACATCTCAGGGTGAAAATATCACAGACGCCCACCGCCCTTCCAGTCAACACCCATTTGGAATGAACCCATCCCACTCACCAGCCGTGTTCCTCCTCCATCTTCTGTTCGGCCAGCGCCAGAATCTCCTCCTCCGTGAGCGGCTGTTCGGCGGGCACCGCGGCTCTGGCGCACAGACAGAGAGAGCAATGGATTCAGAAACACAGAGAGGAGAAGGTATGTAAGACTCGTCAGACTGTCAGCGGCTGATCGGCGGACACCGCGGCTCTGGCACACATGGAGGGCACAGGGAATGTCAGAAACATAAAGTGCCACTAGAGTAGGCACGGAACACGTGGGGAGACTTGAGCGGACGCCATGGCTCGAAACACATACGAAAGGAGGAGACAGTTGAGCACACAAGGAGAAAATTCACGCGTGAATATGGGACGGCAAAGCTGGCACTGGGAACTTGCAGGGGAGAGGGAAGAGACTGGGCGAGGTAAGCACAAGACAACTTAGGTTCATCGTGATTATTGCTACAGATACCTCATTACACCTCTATGGTGAGCCACAAACCCACAATCAGGGTCACTGCACTCACTGAGGCATCGTGTACGATCACGGCGTTCCGGTGTAAGCACCAACCAGATAGCGCACGGTACGAAGTGATCACGGTTCCTGTGCGTCTGAGAGCCGAAACACTCGTCCTCAGTCGCTCACAACCACCCGAGCACGGAGACGATCGCCACAAGACTGACAAATCAGCTCAACATCTTCCCGGGCGAGCTTAGAAACCACTCTGCTCAAGATAACGCAGGGACGACAAATACGCGTCGGGCTATGATAAGACGGGCGACGGGACCCGGTGTACGGATAAATATAGAGGGGAGAAGGAAGGGAACGGACCTGATTGGCAGCAGTGTCGACATACTACATAGAATGAAGTAACGCGACTGGGGGTAGATTGTGATAGGAGAGGCAGATGACAAAAAGGGCTCAAACTCCAGTAGCGGTGACCCGCGGGAGGGGACGATGACCGGCGTCACAGGCTGGGGTATCCGGGAAGCTGAAAAGTGCAGAAATAGCCTGCTAAACGGATGACCGTGAGATAACTTGGTAACTACTACAGTCCAGTTTAACCAGTACTATCTAACGCCGTCAATCAAACCAGTTGAAGGATTTTGGGCGAATAACGAGCGAGCGCAATAATGAGTCTGCACGTGCGAGCGTGTAAAGTGGGGCTCTCAACTGCTTTGTGTGGGCTACCCTTCCAATCTGCCGCAAACAGCGTGCCTACTGCAGCGAGTTCGGCTCAGCCGTTCTTGAGATGCAAAAGCGGCCCTCTGCGCGTTCGCACATAAAAAAGGATCACCCCATCCAACCAAATTGTGTGGGTCTGGGGTCACCGTTCTAACTCGTCCCCGACCCCCAGCGGTGAAACAGGAATAAACTGCAGCGTCGATTTGAGTCCGAGTCGATTTGTTTGATGTCGGAGTCGAGGTTGTTGCATCGAAAACCAGTCGACTCTGCGGCACTGGTTTGCATTTTCCCAGCTCATGTGCCTCATTCCTATCCTAGTAAATTGGCAATGGCAGACTGCTACCCTAACTGCACATTAGCACTCGTGATGGTCCCAAAACCCGCACCTCTACCGATCGACCAATCCCGAGTCGCGGGTCGCCGCCGGTCACGTGTCATGACCTCGCCCCACACCGGCTCGGCTAGGTCATGATACACGTGCCGCGCAGTTCTGTACCGACCGCGAGCGTGTGCGTATTGCAGTGTGTTCGAGACGTGAGTGCATGAGTGGTGAGCAGGGGAGCATTGGGCAGTGGGGACTGGGAACCAGAACAGCACTTGCTACTACCGATGTCAGCACTTGCGAATACCGTTCGCCATCTTGGTCATCAGAAATCAGAATCAATCCTGATCCATTCCATTCGTGAACTTGATTACACCAGTTTGGAGCGACCGTTTTCCACCAGACAACTCATGGGCAGTGGATAACAGATGCGAAAGGCGCATATCCCGAGCGGTGATCGCTTGAGCGTGCAAGTGGCCTCTCCCACCGGGGCAATACCTCTCTTACGAGATGAGCTGCGGTTAGCCACTGAGACGAATCAGTCTGTCATAGGACATCGACTCAAGTTCCACCTCATGTTCCTAGCTCCCATATGGCCTATGCTACCAACTAACTTGGTTTTCAACAATTCATCATGTTTGCAGGGCTGCGGAGTCTGAGTAAGAGTCTGTCGGAGCGGACACTTCTGCCAAAGTCGGAGTCGGAGCTATCGCTGCATGGCTCAACGTCATGTCCTGTCCATGTTTGCTTGACGATACTACGCTTGTTGACCTTTCGGAATAAGCTTTTGTTGAAAAAGGTCATATTCCTGTTCTGAACAAGCGTTTTCAGCGAAAGAAGCAGAATACGGCAGATTCGCCAGAACCTGCTTCTAATTCTGCATGTTCTTCATAAAGTACCTATTTGTGCAATGTAAGACCTTGGAACGCACGAAGGATCGTTTCAGGCTAATGAAAGCCTAACCAGTATTAACTTTTTGATCCTGAAGTGGATTTTAAGAGAATCGTCCGGAGTCGGAGCCAGAGTCGGGGTCGATTTTTTTTTTAAGCCGAAGTCTGAGGCCGAGTCGGAGTTACCCGAAAATCCATCGGCTCTGCAGTTCACAGCCTGCAGGTTGAAGGTAGGTAGGTACTTACCCCATTATCGGTCGGGAAACGAAAAGCCGGTTGAAATAAAATATCAATCGGTCGAGCATCGGAGGCAATCTGTGGAACAAAAAAAAGTACGATAAATGACTGAAGCACCAACACAACACTCGATGAGACCAGCCCCTGTACTGTACTTGAACGTTGAGACAAAGCCATTCAGTGTTTGGCACAAGAATGTTGATGACAATATTTGTTAAATATGATTAAATATTGATATAATGTGAGTTCTTTATTCCGCGTCTGCGATTGCGCGCCCACTTGGCGCACAGCCAAGCAAAACACATCCGCGCCCTGCGCGGGCCGGCGGCCGACTGCCGCACAACCGGCGACCGGTTTCCACCTGGCGGTCGCTAACTGAACTACGCGTAGCCAGGCTCACGATACAACACCCTGCCCCCCTGGATTTGAGTTCGAACATCGAACTATCAAACATAACTTACTCAACCTACGAGCCACCACAAACTAGTCAAATCCAGTCCGGTCACTTACAGCGTCAACACTGCCGCCTATTTTAGTGCGATCACTGACATCGCTCACATCCGTGCGATACGAACATAACTACAAATTCACTGACTTTAGAGTCGCGCACGTCTGCCCTTACACTGCTTATCAGTCTGTACTTCCAAACGATAATAACTAATCAGTCATCACCCTTCTCGGCGGTACAAATTGACCCACACTTTCCCTGGCCAATCACATCTGTTATCCACCTTATCGGTGGCACCTATTGACACACGGAATCACATATTCTTCCGCTCGATCCTTCCGCCCGATCACATCTCCGTAAAATCACGTATTTTCCCACCCGATCACATCTCAGTTATCCACCTCCTCGGTGGCTGAGAGTGACGCACGGATAACCGCCGCCGCACCTCTGCCGGCGGTCCTTTACAATCGCCGCCGCGCGCGCCATGTCCTGTCCCACCGGCGCCGCTCACCACTCCCGGCGAAGCGTTAGGCTTGCTACCGCGCGCGCCGCCGGTCCCACCAGCACCGCTCACCGCTGCCGGCGGTCCGTCAGTAGCGCCACCGCGCGCGCAACCTGTTCCTTCGGCCTCGCTCACCGTCTCTCCACCGCTCGCCCGAGGGCGACCAGCCCGATACAGATCCGCTGCGTCGCCGCTACACTCTGTGAATCCGCTCGCTGGGGGTGTCACCACTCGGCTGTCTCCACCGTCGCCTCCGCTGGCGCCGGCACCGGCCCCGCCGATCGCCCCCGGTACAGCCGACCTGATGCCTTCACTGGAGATCCTGCCGGCAGCGCCGGGCGGCGCCGGCACGGCCGTCCTCGCGCCGCCGCTGGCGCCAGCACCGGGCTCGCCGAGCGCCGCTGGCACGACCGTCCCGGCGGCGGCCGCCCGCTGGCCGGTCCGCACTGGCTCCGCGCTGATGAGTTGATCGACGTGCCGCGACCAGAGAGCATCGGCAACAGCTATCTCATACGACACCGGTCCGGTCCGTGCGGCCACCGTCCCCAGTCTCCACTTCTGCGGGCCGCTGTAACATCTAGCCCACACCGTGTCTCCGATGTTCAGCTCCCTGTGCCGGCCGCCTGCCGCCTCCCGTTGCCGTTGCTGCTGATCCCGAAACCTGTCCATCGGATCGGGCCGCAGCGTATCCAGCCGCGTCCGCACGTTCCGGCCGAACATCATTTCGGCTGGCGATCGTCCCGTGCCCGAGTGCGGTGCCGCCCGGTAGGCCAGCAGAAACTTCTGCAGCCGCTGTGACAGAGAACCACCATCCCGCAGGGCCGCCTTCAGTCCGTTCTTGGCCGTTTGCACCGCCCGCTCCGCCGCTCCGTTGCTGCTTGGGTGATATGGTGCCACC
Organism: Amphibalanus amphitrite; assembly: GCF_019059575.1. Lineage (NCBI taxonomy): Eukaryota > Metazoa > Arthropoda > Thecostraca > Balanomorpha > Balanidae > Amphibalanus > Amphibalanus amphitrite. Next base: position 68,229 of record NW_024883043.1, on the reverse strand, counting down.
CTGACGTGCCGCACTCCATTGTTGCTCAGGAATGCAGCGAACGGAGCAGAGGTGAACTGAGCACCATTATCCGACACGAGTTGGCGGGGGATGCCGAAACGCGCAAACATCGCCCGCAGCTCTCTCACAGTGCTCTCTGTGCCCGTCTCTCGCATCGGGATCACCTCCAGCCACTTGGTATAGCTGTCGCACACCACCAGAAAGTTCAAGCCCTGGAAGGGGCCCGCATAGTCTATGTGGATACGCTCCCACGGGCCTCCGGCCGGCTCCCACGGGTGCCGATCACTGTGGGGCGGCGCTCCTCGCTTGTCCATGCACTCTGCGCAATCGCGTGCCGCGCCCTCGAGCTCTGCATCCAGCCCCGGCCACCACACATATCGCCGAGCCAAGTTTTTCATTTTTGAGCTGCCAAGGTGCCCCTCATGCAGCTCACGCAGCACCCGCGCCCGGAGCTGCTGTGGGATGACAGCACGGCCGCCCCACACGAGACACTCGCCATCCGTCGACAGCTCGTCCTGGCGCCGCTTGAAAGGCACCAGCTCCGGCTCGACCTCAGCCGGCCAACCGCACCGGACGAACGTTAGCACCCTGGCCAGCACTGGATCGCGCCGCGTTGCTGACGCAAGCGCCTCTGCCGTCAGCACCGGCGCCGCGCCGTCCATGTAGCACAGGAAGCTGACGTCGGCTCCTTCTCTGTCGATCTTCTCTCGCTCGACACCCGAGCACGGCATGGCCAGGCGCGACAGACTGTCGGCCATGTGCATGTGCTCGGACCGGCGCAGCTCCACTGCGTAGCTGTACGCCGCCAGCTGCAGCGCGTACCTCTGGAGGCGGGCAGCCGCCAGGCTCGGCAGGTCTCTGTCCGGGCTCAGGATCCGGGATAGAGCCCTATTATCCACCACGAGCGTGAAAGGCCGCCCGTACAGGAACCGATGGAAGCGGGTTATCCCGAATGACACCGCCGCTGCCTCGCGCTCGACTTGTGGGTACTTCCTTTCTGTGGGCGTCAGCGTCCGTGACGCATACATCACCGGCCTCTCCGCCCCGTCCGGTGTCACGTGAACCAGCGCCGCGCCGACACCCACACTGCTGGCATCTGTCACGAGCCTCAGCGGCAGGTCCGGGTCATACCGCATCAACACCGGCGGGCTAGTCAGCATCCGTTTCACCTTCTCCACCGCCTTGGCGCACTGCTCTGTCCATGCCCACGGCACGCCCTTCTTGGTCAGCTGATAGAGCGGCGCCAGCACTGTCGACAGATCGGGCAGCAGACGCCCGAAGTAGGTGATGGAGCCCAGGAGCGACCTCAGTTGGCTGACGTCCGTCGGCTCCGGTGCCTGCAGCACTGCTGCTACACCGCCGTCAGTCGGTGCGATGCCCTCAGCCGTCACCTTCCACCCCAGGAACTCGACTTCTGGCACCGCCAGCTGGCATTTCTGCGCCGCCAGCCGCAGGCCCTGCCGCTCCAGTCTTCCGAGGATCTCGTCCAGCCGCTGCAGCAGCTGTTGCTCGTCCGCTCCGAACACCAATAGGTCATCCAGGTAACACCGGCATCCCTCCTGTCCTTCCAGGACCCGGTCCATGGCCTCCTGGAAGAGGGCACCGGAACTGGCGACCCCGAACGGCAGTCTCTTCATGACGAATTCGCCCTTGTGAGTGCTGACGGTCGTCATTGCTCGAGACTCCTCATCGAGCGGCATCTGCTGGTACGCATGCTTTAGGTCCAGCTTGCAGAACAGCTTGCCACTCACCCCTGCGAACACATCTTCCGGCTTCGGCAGCGGGTGGTGCTTGACGATCAGCTGCGGGTTCACTGTGAGGTTGTAGCTCGCACAGAGCCTCACCCCGCCTCCCGGCTTCGGCACCGGAACCAGTGGCGTGCCCCAGCCTGTACTGGTTTCGGACGGGTCGACCTTTCTTGCTATCCCGTCTCTGACCCATCGGTCCAGCTCGGCCTCCACTTGCGGCAGCAGCGCGTACGGTACTGGTCGCGGTGGTAGCCGCCGCGGCACCGCGTCCGGCTTTAGGGTCAGGTGCGCGCGCTGCTCCATCGTGCCGAGGCCCCCTGCAAACACTGCTGCGTGCGCCGCCGTCACTGAGCTCAGCGTCCGCCCGCCGCTCACTTTGCTGGCCTCGCTGACCTGCAGCAGCGACCGCCAGTCCAGACGTATTTCACGCAGCCAGTCGCGCCCCAGCAGCGGGTGGTGTCGGAGCTGACCGCTGACAACCACGTTCAGCCGCTTCCGCTGGCCGCCATACTCCGCCTGCACGGTCGCCTCGCCGCGGACCGGCACCGGCTGACCCGTGAACGAGCGTAGCTGCATCTTGGACGGTCTCAGCTTCAGTCCCGGGATGCTGCCGTCCGCCACGATCGACACTGGTGACCCGGTGTCAACCAGCATCTCAGTCTCCCGGCCGTTGACAGACAGAGTTACCAGTGGCAGCCGGTCCTGGCTCGTCAGCTGCGCCACCGTCATCACGACATCCTCCTCCACGGACGCCACCTGTCCGATTCCTGGACAGTCCCGCTTCAGGTGTCCAGTTCTGCCACATTTGAAGCACCTCCTCTTCTCGAGCGGTCCGCCGCGTCTGCTGTCTCGCCGACCGCCGTCTGCCGGGCCGGGCGGGCGAGACACTCCGCGCTGCTGCACCGCTCCTGCCACCGGAGGGCGCGCCCTCTCCGGCGCCGAGTCCGCCCTGGCCGTCGGACAGTCCCGCCGCCAGTGTCCCCGGCCTCCGCAGCCGAAGCACGAGCCCGGTCCCGGGCGCTCGGCCGGCCTGGCCGTCTCCGCCCGCCGCTGGCGTCTCACCACCTGGACTGCCTCCCCGTCCGTCGCAGCCGGTACCGGCGCCCCTGACAACCGAGTCGTCAGGTCCATGACGTCCCGGTGGGCGCGTGCCGTCCGCCGGACATCCTCCAGGTTGAGTTCGTCGCCCTTCAGTGCCGCTTCCCTCACCAGCTTCCGCTGCAGCTCGCCTCGGCTGCCCAGGACGCAGCGGTCTCGCAGCTCCCGGTTCACCTGCGCCGGCTCGTAGCCGCAGCGCAGGATTTGGGTCCGTAGCCTGGCCAGGAACTCCTCCAGGCTTTCCTCCGGCTCCATTGTCATTCCTTGGAATTTCCCTCGTTCAGCCACGACGTTATTCCTTGGCACCAGGTACCGTACCAACTTCCTTTTTAGCCGGGTGAACTCGTCTTCCTCCGGTCCTTCTGCCTCCTCTTCCGGCAGGGAGTCGCTGACATCGGCTATGTCAGGCCCCACCAGGTGTAGCAGCACGGCGCACCGTCTGGTAGGCCCTTGGATGTCCATGGCGACCATGTAGCGCTCCAACGCTCGCAGCCATTTCTCGAAGTCCGTGCCTGCCCGGTACGGCCCCGCAGACACCAGCTGCATGCCCGTTGGATCCATCACGCTGCCGTGCTCTCACCAGCGCGTCGTTCCTCCGGCCGGCCCGCCGCCGCTCCACCGGTCGGCCCGCCGCCGCTCCACCGGTCGGCCCGCCGCCGCTCCACCGGTCGGCCCGCCGCCGCTCCACCGGTCGGCCCGCCGCCGCTCCACCGGTCGGCCCGCCGCCGCTCCACCGGTCGGCCCGCCGCCGCTCCACCGGTCGGCCCGCCGCCGCTCCACCGGTCGGCCCGCCGCCGCTTCACCGGTCGGCCCGCCGCCGCTCCACCGGTCGGCCCGCCGCCGCTCCACCGGTCGGCCCGCCCCGGGCATCACCGCTCACACCGGCCGGTCACCGCACACGCCGGTCGGCCACCGCTCACGCCGGTCGGCCACCGCTCACGCCGACCGTCACCGCTCACCGCGCCGCCCTGCGCCCGTCTTGGCGCTGCCGGCTGCGGTTTCCCGCGCTTTACTCGACGGGGGAGTCACGTGGTAGTGACGTCACACGCACGTCACCGCGCGCGCATGCGCACTCGTCCCGAACCGCCCGGCCGCGCGCCAGCTTCCCGCCGAAATTATCCGCTTGGGGACCAGGCACCTCAAACCGCATTGAGGCCCTCCCCGCCGCACCAATCGGCCAATCACACGCGCTGCCACAGCTGCGCGTCACCCCCGGCCGACCAATCAGCGTGCAGCACGCCGACGCATGCGCCACGCACACCACACTGCCGAGGCATCATGGCCGCCACAAATGGCGATCACATGGAAATCCTGCCACGACCACGGCCGCCGCGCGACAGACAGACTACCAGCAGCAGCGCGAAAATAAAAATACTAAGCAATACTAAGCACTAAGCATTCGTACTAAGCAACGCTTGCGCCCTCACCGTCCGTGGCCTGTCCGCCCTCGCTGACCACCGCGCACTGATCACCGGTCCGTTTCGCCATCACTCGCAATCACAGCTCCAAGGCTTCACCTTGATCTGATCCTCGTCGCCAATTTGATATAATGTGAGTTCTTTATTCCGCGTCTGCGATTGCGCGCCCACTTGGCGCACAGCCAAGCAAAACACATCCGCGCCCTGCGCGGGCCGGCGGCCGACTGCCGCACAACCGGCGACCGGTTTCCACCTGGCGGTCGCTAACTGAACTACGCGTAGCCAGGCTCACGATACAACAAATATAATAACTGCTTACCAGTAACCTTCAAAATAGCTTGTAGCAGTAGGGGAAGGTGGGGTAAGACGGCCCAGCGGGGCAAGACGGACCACCAGCCCTCCCGGCTGAACCGCTGCTGGTATCTACTGCTTTATGCACTCACTATGTTTGTTTTCCTTCGTAACAATGGCCACCTTGAGCTCATGCTGCTAGGATGCATAGCTTTTGAGTTATTGAGAAAAATGTTGTTTTTCGTCAAACCGATCTAATATTAGAGGTCTACGGGTGATTCAATTACGGCGCCTTTCTTGCATGATTAGTTTCTATTTTGCACTTAACTGTGAAGAACAAAGTTATAAACTTAGTTATAGTCACACTTTAGGAAAGGCAAGGTTTTGCAATGTTGGGCTATTTGACATATACGTCATGATAATGACAGAATTTAGATTTGGGGCAAGACGGACCACTGTGGTCCATCTTACCCTGTGGTGGTCCATTGTACCCTGCATATGGAAAGTTCTTTTCCAAAACATTGACACAAGTTTAAGTAAGCTAATTTTTCAGGAAGGAGTCTTTGTTGCATGTGAGCCATGCATGCAAGTGCTCAGTTAGCATGCATTCATGCCAAACGACAATCAACACACATGTTCCCAGCTTTTAGCTGCACTTCCATCACACATGAGTAAAGAATAAAGGTTCATTTTGTTATTTTACCATTCTGGTTACTTTTTCTTACAAGAGTACAGAGCAGAAGTGTAATACACATGAACGGATAGCAGGCACTGCTGGGTGGTCCGTCTTACCCCACGTTTTTTCTTGTCTGAGTTTTTGACATGTCCCTCTTTAAGAGCATTCACCACCTAGATGTCTTTAAGTTGAAATTTAGTCTTTACACATATCAACAGAGGAAGGATTGAGTATTCCGAAGACTATAAATAATATGAATTACGAGAGCAGTGTAGCAAGATATACGGCCTCAAACCTTAGCTGGTCCGTCTTACCCCACCTTCCCCTATTGCATCGCCACATGTCAGATGATAAATTGAAATGAATGACATGTATGACCTTGCATGTCATGACCTTGACTTTGAAGAAGCCTTACAGGTTGGTTATGGCGGTTAAAATCAATAAACACCAACTAATTCGCTTTCGACTTGGAAGTACGGAACACCCATATTATGAAAAGAAACAAAAATGTCCGCGAAATTCGATAAACTACGTGTAAATTCGACGAGCACAAGAAGAGTGAGATGTGATCCATTTGTCAATCAATTGAAAACAGCTGAAGATTGAGATTGAGATAGCCAGTGTTTTGGATTCCGAGACCCAGCATTACAAAAGGTACAGCCTATCAAACAAATGAACTCACCAGTAAACGCCAATGATGTCCACGCGAGACGCGACGAGCAGCACAACCAACCTCCCCGAACTCTCGACGTCAACTACCAAATTTTGTAAACAAATCAATGCTTCACTAAGAATGTTCTGACATTAGTTTGAGAGAAGACCGCTAGGTAGTGAGCTCGGGTCGCCAGGCAACATGCTGATAAACCGCCTTCATCAAAGCGAGTTGCTAGGGAACCCTGAGTTCGGATATGATCAGCATTTGGTTGAACAAATCCTAACAGTTGACTCAAAAGTATTTTACTGCTAAAACTAGCAAGGCTAAAATTTTGCCGATTTCTAGCATAATGACGCATTCGAAGATAAATTTGCTATTTTAACGTTCTTTGTGAATGAATTACAAAAAGTTTTGTTCATTCAACTAGCAGAAATACATGAACGTAAATATGGAGGCTTGCTTTTGTAGTGCAGTGTTTTTTTGTCGTTTTGCAACTGGTTCAACTCCTGCGCATGTGGGACGAACTAAACGTTTTTTGCAACATGCATGCCGCGCACTGCCGCGTCAAGGCCAATGTTTTCTGCCGGCAGTACGACGTACACCCCGTCGCGAGATTTTTAACAAATATAAGAATTTGTTAGGACTTAGGAGGCAGTTTCGTGGGAAAGTTTCATGCAAGATTCCTAAGGAGACTCCCTTTTCCTCATCTCCAGCTCTGTGTCTGATTGATCACATCAGTACTTTCAAGGTAAGATATTGCAGGAAACTTGGTGTAAATATGAAGAGTAAGTGTTTTATAAGATGTTGTGACACTAATCAGATTGAATTAACTACAATGAAAACGCTAGGCTACTTCGGCCTCTCTGACTAACGTGTGTCGTGTGCCACATGCTGTGTAAGTGTATGCCACTTAATTTTTGGGAAATGTTCTTACCTGAGCTCTGTTCGGTCACTGTTTTTTGTCAACATCAGCATGCTGTCGGTTTTCCTATACTGCCTTCTTCATCCACAAAAAAAATATCTGCTTTCTTCACAGGACTGAGGTCATATACCCGCATATCCCTATTGTAGGTACCTAGGTATGTCTTATATTTATTGATGTCTATTGATAATACCTAGGATATTCATTCATTCATTTGTTCATTTGTGAATTATTCATTTTCATTTATTCATGAAGTCATTCATTCATTCATTCATACATACATACATGCATTCATTCATTCATTCATTCATTCATTCCTTCATTCCTTCCTTCATTCCTTCCTTCATTCCTTCCTTCATTCCTTCCTTCATTCCTTCCTTCCTTCCTTCATTCATTCATTCATTCATTCATTCATTCATTCTGTTCATTATTTCATTCATGTTTCATCCATTTGCTTGATGATTGAATACACAGGCATAGTGCATTGTGCAAACAATGATGAATGATTTGATGCTATCTGTTTTGTAGTGGCTTATCTCCTCCTTGATACTATGCTCTGCTTATTGGTGCTCTCCTCCAGCAGGTGTTTTCAGTTCCGGCCACCAGGTGTCAGTGATGTCTCGGCCGGCCCACCGGCTGGCGGCCAAGCCGCGCACGTCGGACGTGGCCGTTTCTGAGGACGTGACGTTCGCCGGCCTGCTGCTGTCGGAGCCTGTGCTGCTGGGACTGCGGAGGGCGGGCTTCGAGCGGCCGTCGCCCATTCAGCTGCGCGCTATTCCGCTGGGCCGCTGTGCTGTCGGTAGGTACCGACTACCGAACACCGGAGAACTCTGGCGACAGTTTTTGACGGGACAGATGTGGTTGGGTTCATACGATTCACGATCTTGTGTGGTTGAAAATATGTATCTAAGGCAAGTTATTAACTGTGACTTTTTCTGGTTAGATAGGCCTCTGGTAAAAAACGTAGTAGCAGGTCGCACTACCTAGCTACATAGTACCTACTTTTTTGGCCATATCATGTTCCCATTGGCCATTGCAGATGATGTTTTGTGTATGCATTGTTATTTTTCTCACTCTAGCTGACACACAGTCCACCCTCTCACTGTCACAGATCTGATCGTGCAGGCCAAGTCCGGCACGGGTAAGACGTGTGTCCTCGCCGTGCTGGCTCTGGAGGCTCTGGTAGCGGCGCCCCCATCCGGCCGATGTCGGGCGCTCGTGCTGGCGCCCACCCGCGAGGTGGCGGTTCAGGTGGCACAGGTCATCACCGCCATCGGTGTGGAGGTGCCTGGTAAGTGTTTGTGATGAGGTCAGGTGATGTTAATTGTGTGCACTGTTCGGGTTACTTGATTAACTGTTTTATCAGGTGGGCTAGCAAAGGAAAATATAACTTTTTAGGATTGGTGTTGCTGACATGAAGGTGGAATGATGCTTACCACTTTTAAATCATTCCCCAGTCAAAATGAGTCACGTATTTCCTAGAATGACACCCGCACCTTTCCATGCCTACTGTATGTACCCACCGCTCGCCCGCCCTTCCGCTCCCCTCCCTCCTACTCTCTCCGCCCATCTTCCCTGGACCGTCGCCCACTGGTACCATCCCTTCTTCTATCTTCCCCGCTCACCTTTCGGGCTCTCTCCGTAGCCCTGGCCGTACAGACTCTGATCGGTGGCCTGCCGCTGGTCTGGTCACGGGTATCATCTCTCCCTAACTCCCTTGCTTACCCGCCGTGCTTTACCCACAGGTCTGGCCGTACAGACTCTGATCGAAGGCCTGCCGCTGGCCTAATCACATATATCATCCCTCCCTCTATCCCTGCCGGTCTAACCTCTCCACCTTTTCTGCAGGTCTGGCCGTACAGATGCTGATTGGTGGCCTGCCGCTGGCCTGCTCATAGAATATGGGATCATCCCTCCGGTCTCTATCTCTGCCTGATGCCTCTAACTCTAACCTCTCCACCCTCCCTGCAGGTCTGGCCGTACAGACTCTGATCGGGGGTCTGTCACTGGCCTGGTCACGAGTATTATCCCTCCCTAACTCTCTTGCTTACCCGCCGTGCTCTACCCGCAGGTCTGGCCGTACAGACTCTGATCGGCGGCCTTCCGCTGGCTCAGGATGTGGCCAACCTGCGACGCTGCAATGTCGCCGTCGGAACGCCCGGTGAGGACTCCTAATGGGACGCTGTGGGGACGCAAGTATCCTATTTGTCTTACCCCTGACGCTACTCAGTGTTTCCTGTGTGTCTCAATTTCTCACGTGTGTCTCATTTCCCCTTGTCTCGTAAACCATGTCTCACTGGCGCTCACATGCGTCTTAAGTCTGCATGCCTCACTGACTCTTATGTATCTCAGGTCGTATTCGTCAGCTGGTGGACTGTGAGGCGCTCAACACAGACTCTGTACGTCTGTTTGTGATGGACGAGGCTGACAAGCTGATGGAAGATGCGTTCGTGGATGATATCAAGTGAGTCACTGTGTGGATAACCGTGTTGAGATATTGGTGCTTCTTTGTGATATGACAGAACATTTTGCCGAGTAGGTAATTCAATTTTTTTAGGATGTCAATATGTCGACTCCGAACTTAGAGTTCTTCCGGACATCGATTTTTTCTCGTAAGCTTTTCTCTCGTTTTATTTCAAAAGGGCATCGTAGTGATTCATTAAATTAACTTTAACGTGACTGTTTGATGTTACAAAACCTGTTAAATTGTTATCATGTGATGACCGGGACGAATTTCATTTATAGGTACGTTGTCTTACGTGAGAAATAACTCTCCCTCCTCCTCCTCCCGACAGTTTCATCTACTCGACTCTACCTGCCAGTAAGCAGATGATTGCCCTGAGCGCCACCTACCCGGACACCCTGGCTAGCCTGCTGGCGCGCTACATGAGGTCACCGACCTTCGTCAGGTCAGTAACCCGAGCCAGGCTACTTGCAGATCGCCACGAGCGGAGAAGGGTCACTGGACGCACAGACTCACTCGTATGAGTTATGCTGTATGTAGTGTATGGTTCCCGATTTTAAACCTCTTTCATATGTGCACTGCTCAATCGTAGGCACTTTTTGACGTTTCCAGTCACGGCGCTACCTTTTTTAGGACAGTGTTGTGTCCTAGTGTGACACAGTGTCTGTTTCTAGTCTGTTTGACACAGTGTCTAGTGTCTGTTTCGTATTTGCTCTGAGCGAAATCATGATAGGCTATGTTCTGAAAGAGCGCTGCCCCCTCCCCCCTCTCCAACAGACTGGGTAAGAGCTCTCCGGCCCTGCTGGGTATCCGTCAGTACGTGATGACGGTGCCGTGCGAGCCGCTCGTCACCAAACAGCTGAAGGTGAAGTTGGAGGCGCTGGTCAACATCCTCTCCACCGTCAGCTTCACCCAGTGTCTGGTCTTCTCCAACCACCAGACCAGGTGCGTGATGAACCATCACAAATGTGAGAAGTAAAGGAGCTGAGGGAAACACATCTTGACCTGGAGCAGTTAAGCTATATCTTAATGACCAAGCTGACAAGCTGAACTAGTTAATACAATAGGTTCAGGTGATCATCACACTACAGTGTTTCGTACCGTTATTTTTGCCAGATGAAAGTTTGACTATAAAGTAACGTGTCTTATTTTGGTTTTCAACTTTTCAATTCTTATTGAGTTGGACGAATTACATGCTTCTTATGTTAGTATTGCAAACCTGCTCGGAGACACAGCTCCACTAGCCCCTCTCATCTTCCGTCTCCTTAGGGCGATGTCCCAGCCTCCCCACTAACCCCTCCCGTCTCCCGTCTCCCCAGGGCGGAGACGCTGTGCTCTCAGCTCTCGTCGCGCGGCTGGCCCAGCGCCCACCTCTCTTCCTCTCTGAGTCAGGAGCGTCGACTGGAGGCCCTCTCCCAGCTGACAAGCCTGCGGTGCCGCGTGCTGGTCACCACTGACCTCGGCGCCAGGGGAGTGGACAGCGAGCACGCTGATCTGGTGGTGCAGCTGGATGTGCCGTGGGATGGTGCTACGTACCTTCATAGAGTTGGACGGGCCGGCAGGTCAGTGCTGTGGGGAATCATGGGTTGATGGGGGAGGAGGAGGGCTGAAGATAAGATTGGAGATATGTGTTGCAGAGGTAGGGTAAATGGGGATGACAGATTATGACTCAGTAATGGAAAGGATGTTTCATAACGAGATATTTTTGATTCACTGACCTTGCACTCTGATTCTCATCGTTTTAGCTAGCAAGGGCGCGTGTTTTTACCGATCAAGTAGAATGTGAAGCGTGACGTTAATCAAATGAGCTGTTAAACAACCAGGCTCTATAATTGCATGCCTACTTTGTGTTTTGATCCCTGTCGGTTCTTAATCTGCCTCGCTGGTCATCGATCATGTTTTCCCTAGTCTGCAGTGTGCAGGTACTGTAGCTCGGGATGCCCGTACGTTAGGCGGCACGGGCGGACATCGATAGCAGCGCCTCTATCGGTCACTAGGGAAAGCTGGGCTGTAGGCGACGAAATACCGGCTGAGTTGTCACACGTTGAATAGGTTTATAGCCATCCGTCTTGTGAAAAAGTTGAACTTTTGCCTTTAATATTTCTACAGGCAATTTTCGAAGTGTCTTCACATGGATTACAAAACCGTTTAGATTATTGTATTCACTTCAAGCCTTCCCTATTGTTCTTGATGATGCGGGAACTATTTCTAATTAGTGTTTCTAGCTTAGTAAAAGAACATACTGTGCAAACGATGAAAAAAACATAAATGGAAGATTTTAAATGCAATTTTCTCTAACAATTAATGGTAAATTCTCTACATATCAAGGAAAAGGTGCATGCGAACTGATAATTTAAAGTTCTTGGGGCCAGTTGTTTTCTTCTTTTCTTACGTCGCCCCAATGGCCGCGAATACACTTGTGATAACGCCCATCGAACAATAAAATCACTCTGCCACCCCCTCCGTCCCCGAAGCTGTCTTTCGATCACACAATTCACACTGACCCTCTTCGCTCCTCTCCTCAGGTACGGCAGCCTGGGCGCGGCCGTGGCACTGGTCTCGCTCGGTGAGGAGGAGCAGCGACTCACTACCGTGATAGCAGCGGCTGGCGTCAGCCCCCTGCGCCTGCCACAGAGCCTGCCGGACGACATCAAAACGTGCGACACCACAGGATGGTCGGCATACTCCGCGGCTAAGGACGGTGCCACCACAAATGGTCACTCGAGGGAGGGGAAGAGTGGGAGTGGGGACGGAGAGGGAGTGGCTGGGAAGAGTGGAGGAGTGAGGAGCAATGGCCACTCCCCATCGCCGGTGGCCCCAGCTGAGAATGGCGACACTATGGGTGTCAGTGAGGACACTGAAGGCAAAACAGGAGCCCCTGAGGGAAGGAAGATACTCGCAGCACGCCGTCGCCGCGCGCCCGGTCCGACAGCGGCCGAACAGCGCCAGGATAAAGCTCAGTTTGAGGCCGCTGCGGACGGCTGGGCGCGCGCTGTGGCCACGAGGGGACGGAGGCCAGCCGCCCCCGCCCCCGCCGCCGCCCCCGACGGCGATGGTAGCGGTGGTGGAGCGGCACCAATCCTTGATTGGGACCAACCTTCCACTAATGCCAAGGGCCGGAAAGGTGCAACCGAGCCGGTTGGGACTGGTGGTGATAGCAGTGACAGCGATGGCAGTCAGGACAGCTTCCAGGCGCTGCTAGCCGCGTACAAAAGGGATCAGGAACGGCAGGCCGCACAGGAGAGTGCGGGCGGAGAGGCGGTGGATACGACAGACGTCAAAAAGGAGAAACTTGTGAACGGTGATCAGAGGAAGAGCTCCAAAGGTAGCGGTGGGAAAACGCAAACGGATGACTCTGAGGCCAAGAATCGTAGTCCTCAGAAGGGACCAGCTTTAGAAACCACCACTCTATTGAATGAAAGACAGAGTGCTGTGAGTCAAAAGCCCAATCTGAAAACGGAGGATCAGATCTCAAGCGATGATGAAGATGCTGAAGCTGATACCGTGGATACAGATCAGCTACGGCAGGCTCTGAAGAAGCTGAACCCGAAGGAAGTCGGCTCACTGACTGAAGAGGACCTGCAGATGCTGGTAGCGTACCTGAAGACTCGCAGCGCGCCCGAAGGACGCGTGTATCGTCGGGCTGTGGCGCTGGTGAAAGAGAAGGGTGTTAGACAAACCCTTCTGCGGGCGGGAGATCTCTCAGAGGGCAGAGTCGACCTAAAAGAACTGATTGAGAGGCTGCGTGTTGCTCCTGTGGTGTCCTCAGGGATTTCTACTGCAGAGGGAGCCTGTGATGCTATTCCAACAGAGACGAGTGGCATGACGCCGAGCCACGAGCCAGGTTTGGTGAATGGACATGCGAGCAAGCCACCTGATGACATTGTCAGAAATGGTGATGATTCTGATAAGACTAAGTCAACAGTTTTGAAACCCAAAACTGATGCTAGTGTTTCCTCTGTGGGCGCCACTGCGTCAGTGAATGCGGGCGAGAGCCTCTCACCGGGCCCCAGAGTCGCAGGTGCTGCCACCTACAGCTCATCGACAGCAACTCGATTAGTCGTGAATTACGACGAGGAGGTCCGCCAGATCCCCAACCAGGAGGAAGACGTGGAGGCCTTCCAGCGTGACCTACGGATGGGTGCTGCTCGGAAGAAGGCGTTCCTGGCGTCTAGAGTGAAAGATGCCCAGCGGAAGTCGGTTCGCGGTCGGGCCTTCCCCGCAGGGAAAGACTCGTCCAGTGGAGAAGACAGTGAGTCTACTCGGGAGTCTACACGCGGTGAGATGGGAGGTCGGAGCGGCGGGCGGCAGCGGCAGGGAGCTGCTCCTCCACATCGGCCGAACTATCGACAGTCTGGTAAGCACTTAGAGTCTGAAACCGCCGACTACCCTCCTGCCTCTGAAGCACAGTTCTACAGCGAACCTCACGCTAACGAAGGCCCAGATACAACACATGACAACCCGTCTGAGTTCTGGAATGAGCATGGCATACCATCACATGACCAGTATCCCTACTACCCAGGCAGCTACAACATGCCTTACCAGTCATCTTACCCCACCGATTGGCCCAACTACCCCAGTGCTATGTATCCTAACTACCCCACTGCATACGGTACTACCCCCAGCGGGTATCCTCCGTCCCAGGGAGGCAACTGGGGTCCCTACGGCGGCTCTACGCTCCCTCCCCACTCGTGGGACGAGCTGCTGAACGTGTGTTACGACCAGCAGACCCGCTACCTGTCGCACATGACCAGCTACTACACGCAGTATTATGGACTCTCACAGTCGTAGACAAGGTGTGATATCCATAAAACACTCAGTGATGTCGTTTGTGATAACGGTTGCTCTGTGATGATGCCAAGACGTGTTGCGGGTGATTCATTCATACTAGCGATTAGTGTGGGGTTCAATCATGATTCCGAAAATACATTCATTTTGCAATGATTGGCAAGTTATGTTATTGTGCTGAAGTGAGCGACATATTGATAATTTTTGTAACAATCTGACGATGCGGGCAGTTTTTCTTTCTTGCACGCTGAATGATGCTGTTCAGATAGTCTCTGGTCGGCTAAGCCAAATTAGGGAAAAAAATGTGCCGTCAGCTGGCGAAGGGGGATTAATTAAGTTTTGATACCGTTGTTCGATTACGCCATTTCCATGGATAGCTGTGACTTTGACTATGGTTAACACCAAACGGGACCGTGAGAAAAGCATCACTACTCGTATGTCATCTAGGCACTATGATAAAATAACGGAAATCCGTATGTCACCAAATCGTATTTAACTGGTCTGTCCAGTCGTCACCGATCCATCACTAATAACGAAACATCGTGAGTGCGCCGTCATCAAGCTCCCTGGAACTCAGACTCATAATTCCATTGTGTGGTATCTTTTCTTTTGTCGCGTTGTCGCCTCTGAGGCTGCCGTTGTCTCTCGTGGCCAGGGCTTTGGGCTGGCCGAGCTGCAACAGTTAAGTAGGTTACACACGGTCTCAGCGATGGAAAAGCTCAGGCGGAGCGTGTACTGTCTCTGACACACCACCGGGGTCACGGCAGAGCAACAAACTGCAAAATATGAGCGGTTTTCCGCCGGAAATCAGACTTCCGTCGACGGTGCGGTGATGGGTCGCTAGTTGTTTGACGGAATCTCATCATCCGTTGCGCTGCCGCCGTCTATAAAATCCGTGGGGGTCTGACACGCCTGCCTTCCGGCGAGCGTATACCCATGTTCGCTGTCAGAGGCTGTAGGGGATTTCTGGAGGCATTTGGTTGGACACGGGTAAACCTTTTAGGCTGTTATGTTGAACAAAGTCTTGGCCTGTTCCATCCCTTATGGCGTCTGCAAGAATGATGAGTGATGCCGAGCACACGGCTCGGAAGCCTGGGGCTTTTACGGAACACGGCGACGGAGCGTTAGCGAGCGCTGCAGCGCAGGCATCCAACCGAGAAAAAAGACTGAACCAAGACTGAACTAGGAAACTGAGGACTTTTACTGGCAGCGCTGATAGCGATATAAAAATAGAAACACGAACGGTCCGGGCGTAATGATGTTTTATATCTGACAGCGATATTAGACTGTCACACATGTCAGGTATTTAAAGATTTTCCTATTAATCATGCAGACGTGCACTTATCGAGTTAGTGGTCTGACATGTGAATAAATGTAGCTTGGGGGTAATTAAGTCCTGCGGGAGTCTCTAGAATAAACCGCATAGTACGTTTTCCGAATAGGTAAGTTGATCGATGAGTTTCACACATTATCTAACGAGCATGAGCCCGTTAACAGACAGCCTGACTGTTGTGCCGACTTGTGAGAAAGGCCAGTACGAGCTTAGCTCGTTTTGTATTACGTCCTACTTTATAAGACTCGGAGAGACTATGCTTTATAAGACTGTATGCAGCTACAACGCGGAAAAAAAAACATTTTAGTGATAAATTCAATTGTGATCGCACTTCGGAATGGATCGCTGCCTACGTTGATGTGAGTGCTGCATTCGCATTGCTGTCTTTGTGCATCCTGTGCAGTTCGGTAGCAAGCATGGTTTTGCTTAGGTATTGCTTACACTTCTCCAAACCTTTTTCGGAGCATGGAATTATAACATCATTAATAGGGATTTTTTTTTTTTTGTTCGGCATCTGTGCTCTCCATACACATGTTCAAACTCCAAGTGTGTTTGCTTCAGGGCTTTGTTTCATCTACAACAGTTGGTCATCATTAGGAATATAGGATGCAGCCATGGACCATTGTTCTTCGCGGCATTCAGGTTCCGTTTGACCACCGATAGGTGCCGTCTATTGTCCGCACCAGGTTTCCTCTTATTCAAAAATAGATTTATTCTGTTTATACCAGAAAATATTGTTTGCTTCACAATTGGCAGCTCTATCTATACGAGTACCAGGAAGGTACGGTTCTCCAGTAAAAGTCTTGTTGGTTTTGCTTTTTCGGACATATCTGGGCCTATACAATGTTCAAATGCATGAATCTCAACCCGAATTATGTGTATGCACATTTACCACGAGACTGTGAAATTGCATCGTTGTATGCCAAACACTTTCCGAGATATTCACCAAAAACCTCATTTTCTGCCGTTTGGGGTATTCTGGCCGCAATCTTCCTGGGATCGCCTATGACATCAGTAGAGCCATCTAACGACAGGAACGCGGAAACACAGAATCATGAATGAATCGAGCGCGTAGTAAACGGTGTATGAAAGGGAGACTCGGCAGAGGCTATCCGGGTGGCCGGCGCGCGGCGCGCCCTTAGGCATCGGCCGACCCTTCGGACCGCGTGGGTTCAGAGGTCGCGCTCGGGAAGTCTCGGCTCTGGGTTTTAGCGCTGTGCAGTCAGGGAGGATAGGATAGCGCTAGCCCGACTGACTAGTATCTCGGCTGATTCGTGTGGGGTGGAAGGGAGCACAGAACGGGATGGTGGCTAGTGGTGGATGATGGGATGGTGGTTAGGTTAGTGCGTACTGCGTAAAACGTAGCTGAACATGCATTGTTTTTTTTTCATGGCAAACAACATGCAGCATAATAGGCGGGATTATGCCAGAACTCATACAAAAAGGAAATAATATTTCGGCCGAGGGGGTGGATGAGTAATGTGACAAAGCATGACGATGCTGCCAAAATCGGGATGCTTTTTGTCCTTTTTTACCCCTAACATGCAGCGATTGATCCGAACTTAGAGGTCCCCGACTGACCTTAGACCTTAAAACCGCACCCGTCCGGTGCGCACCCTTTCTTCAGGGGCGCTCTTCTTGGTTGTATCTGTTCTTACCAATAACTAAAGCAAATCGAATGTATAGTAAAAAAGGCATACCTTAAACACAGTTTTATTCACACCCGCTCGTGTCCATACTCGTTTTGACCTATACCTTCTCGCATCATAATATATCACTTCAGTGCTTAACCCTCAACGGAATTTTAGGTTTTCTGCATATACCCCGGCCGATGGGGGGGGGGGCAATTACGACCCCTCTCCGTCTTTTTGCCCTAATTGAGCTAGCGCCTTGCGGATAAAACTGAGCGCGTGCGTCGTATGAGATGCAGCAACTGGTACCCGAGTTGAATTCTCAGGTCAACCGATAAACTCTGAGGTCAGTATAAGTGCTCCAAATCGCGGGATCGGTTTTTGGTAAACAACCACCATAAGTGGTTACAGAGCCAGTGGCGCAGCCAGGATTTCATTTCGGGGGGGTCATCGCCTCCAAAGCGGGCCCCCTGGTGTGCGGGCCCCCTACCCATTTTTCAGAATCTCTCCATATTTCATACACATTCTGCTGAGCGGGCCCCCTTTACCTGCACGATAACCCTGAGCGAGTTTGAATAAGAACATTTGGATAGAACAATAGCTCGGTAATCACTCGGTGTTCAATTTTTACGCAAATTGACCACGACAGAAATATGTTACTATGACCACGGAATATATAGTCTACGACATAGACTATATATAGTCTATGTCGGAATATATAGTCTCGTAGCCTATATATTCCGTGCTATGACGTATGAATTCGTATCTTTCGGGGCCGAAATGTGCCCCTTCCGCAATATGCATAGCATATATGCAATCAGAACTGTTGCCTGCTTCTGTCGGACAATATTTAACTAGTCCCATGTGCCTGTTCTAAGCCATCTATTGGCTGCTGTAGAAGATTGTGCCTTTATTCTTCTTCATTACGTGAATTCGCTCACAAGAAGTTTTAACCCTCGCGGCACAGGGGGAAGGGTTTGATGCAACCCCCTAAAGTTTTTTTTTTCGCAAATAACTCGCGTAGAAAGCGAATGATCGCGACGTAACTTTCAGTACCCTCGCGTTGATCAATTTTACACCTATCTTAGAAATTTCATGACCCTGACCCAAATGACCTAAAGGTCAATTCAAGGTCAAATTCCGACCTAAAGGTCGGAAAGTAGGCCAAAGCTGGCCTACTTTCCGAGACCATGTTTGGCCAGAATCGTGGTTCGGCGTACATGTGATTTCATTCATGTGACGTTCAAACATGTGATTTGATATGTTGCTCCCATGCATAAGGGTGGATGTCAATGTCACCTGAAGCCTGAAGGTCAGGTCAGGTCATTGACCTATGAGGACCTCAGTACACTTTTTTCAAGCTATGCATGTTCCTAGGCTAG
Organism: Amphibalanus amphitrite; assembly: GCF_019059575.1. Taxonomy (NCBI): domain Eukaryota; kingdom Metazoa; phylum Arthropoda; class Thecostraca; order Balanomorpha; family Balanidae; genus Amphibalanus; species Amphibalanus amphitrite. The sequence goes on along the minus strand of NW_024883043.1, from coordinate 49,823 downwards.
TTTTTGTTTAGCTGAATTCGAATTTAGCAACCATTGGAAAATTTAACCCGCGATCTGGTGGGGGGGGCTATTTTTTGCCCCCCCTCCAGACTTTTCGATATATCTCCAGAACCGCTGCGCCGATCGTCACCAAACTTTCAGTACCCTCCCGGACATCAATTTTACACATGGTGACCAAACATTTTTCCAAAGGCTATGATAGGTTGGCCGGAAATGACGTCAGAGTGACGTCATGTTCTGCCGTTTTCGACCCAAAAAAGGGTTTCGCGGGAAGAGCTGTCAGGCCTATAGCTTTGCAAATACAGAAAAATGATAAGGACATAAAAACTGTAGAATGGACAGGGCTACAAAACTGCTATCTCGGATGTTTGAAATTTTTGGATTTTGACCCCCAAAAATCAAAAAATATTTTTTTTTGATATAATGATCGAAAAATCCAAAAAGTTTTTTGAGTTTCGCAAAAACCGGAATATATGTGATAGTCCTCGCCGACTTCCATCTGCACATACCAAATTTGAGATTGATACCTCTTTTTTTAGCGAAGTTATAGTGAAAAAAACTGTTCAAAATTGATGACGTCAAATTTTCAAACTCAATTTTTAGCAATTCTAGACCCCGTAACGCAAAGCAAAGACCACCATTAGACTCCCCGTGACGAGATGCATGGAATCAATGCCCATTTTATGCAAAACTATCAACTTTAAAATTTGACCTTTTTGGCCTGACCTTGACCTGACCTTGACCTTAACTTCACCAGAAAGTGACCTAAGCCGTACCTGATAGTCTTATAACCAACACCATTGAGTTGGAAATGAAAAATTGGCCATAAAACATGCATCACACAACCTTAGTAAAGTTGGGCTCATGTGACCTGACCTGTGACCCTTGGTGACCTGACCTGTGACCTGACCTGGTATTGTCAGTGACCTCTAATAGCAACATATCTTCTAGGCAACTGACGCCCTATCGCTGATACTCGACAAAATGCGTTTTCCTCGGTGTTATAGCGCATTCCCTAGAAGACCCGTGAACGGTGAAACATTTCATCTTTGACCTGACCTGTGACGTCGTCGGTGACCCCGAGGTCAATGAAATTTGGTTTCCTTCGACAAATTTGACAGGCCTTTCGAACGCCGTTTGAATTTTGCGGATCCGTCCAGTAGTTTCGGAGATACGAGGGGGGGGGGCAAAAAATAGCCCCCCCCCCCCACCAGGTCGCGTTATAAACAGACCCCACCAGGGCGCGGGTTAAGTAGCTTTGGTGCCTTCGTAGCATGTGACGAAGCTGTCAGAGGCGGTTGACACGTATATTCTACGAATACCCGTCACGATCCCTACTGGCTGACCTGACCTGACCTGACCCGACCTGGCCTAAATGCATAAAGACATCATCTGTGATCAAAACTAACTTAATGTTCGTGATTAGCACCCCAAAAAGCCCTATAGCAGCCACAATTTACGACGTTCTAACAGGTCCCGATTTTCCCGACTTTTGGGTCATTGACCTGACCTGGAAGGTCAACCAATGACCTAACCTAGGACCTTTAAATTGGGGATCATCGGCTTCCTCTCGTCACGGGCAACACGCTCGTGTTTTCCGCGAAGCTCTACATCTCGATCATGGGCCATACGCGAGGGGGGTCGTAATTGTGCCGTCGAAGGACGCAAAATGGTCTGTGCCGGCTAGGGTTAACGCGCTCACATGAGACATGTATTGCCTTGGGCCGGGTTTGTTGTGGTGTGATGATGTGGTGACGTAGATTATGTATGTTACCGTGGTCCCGGCATGGTGTTACTTAGCGCGGGGTAGGTATAGGCTAGAGTGACCGTTGCACCCAGTGCGCTGAAGTTTGCGCAACCGATGGAACAAGGATGGGCAACGTGCCTGTGAGGGGTCTCAGCTCAATCGGGCCGGTGGTGAGGACATGGCGCGTGCTCAAAAAGTATACATTCGCGTCATAGACTTTACATGTATAAATCGGCTTGCAAAATCGGGCGAAAATAGCTAAATTTGTCCGACACGGGTCCGGTACCCGTGCAGTATCTCGGTAACCGTGGGTCCGATCAGCACGGGGAGCACAGTATCGTAAATGATAATCGAACGGGCTATCGAATGGTGTGCAGTGCAGGGATGGCACATGCCACGTGCACCTGGTAGCGCACTTATGCTTGAAAAATTGACTTTTGGACGGATTTTGGACTTAATGCTATTTTCGGGTGACTGTCAGACGGAGCGGGTTCAAACAATGCCTGTTGTCAAGAGAAACGTACCGCCTCTCATGGAAAAATTGTGAAAAGCTAATTGATTAAAAACAAGGTGGAACAAATCGCTGAAGAAAATGGCATTTGTTCATGACTTACCTACTTAATTACACGGGTTTTGCTGCATAAACTGGTACGTTTGACAATTGAAAATGGCATAGTTGAAAAGAGCATTCAATTTTGTCCAATATCCATTCGTCGCTTTTGCATGAAGAGCAACAATATTCTTAAAAATATAAACGTTTCAAACCTCTACATAGTAATTCATCGATGGCCTCAATTTTTTAATAGGTAGCCTACGTCAACCTATGTTATAAAATATAGGTACTTCGCATGTTCTATATTAGAACGCATGGTTATCAGACACGAGCACCTCGATGCGATGGATATTTTTTCCCAAACCAAAATACTTACCCGTCAAAAGGCAATCGACCGAAATGGATACATAACCCATGGACACAAGACCAACCAAACGCCCACCGATCGAAAATACCCATTATTCGCGTTGCGGAGCAAGCGGGTCACCCTAGGGGGCCCCATTCACCCGAGGGCCCGGGCCCTATCCACACGGGGGCCCGGGCCACGTCCACCTGGTCTCCGGGCCCCATCCACCCGGGGCTCCGGGGCCCGTCCACCAGGGGGCCCGAGCCCCATCCACCCGGGGGCCCGGGTCACATCCACCCGGGGGTCCGGGCCCCGTCCACCAGGGGGCCCGGGCCCATCCACCCAGGGGGCCAGGGCCCGTTCTCCCAAGGGTCCGGGCCCCATCCATCCGGGGATCCGGGCCCCATCCACCCAGGGGGCCCGGGCCCGTTCTCCTGGGGGCCCGGGCCCGTTCTCCCGGGGGCCCGGGCCCATCCATTGGGGGTCTCGGGCCCCATCCACCAGGGGCCCCGGACCCGTTCTCTCGGGGGTCCGGGCCCCATCCACCCGGGGCCCGGGCCCGTTCTCCTGGGGCCCGGGCCCGTTCTCATCCGGGGGCCCGGACCCGTTCTCCCGGGGGTTCGGGCCCCGTCCACGGGGGCCCGGGTCCCATCCACCCAGGGGGCCCGGGCCCGTTCTCCCGGGGGCCCGGGCCCCATCCACCTGGAGCCCCAGGCCGACCCCTCACCCGTGGTGTCCCAGTAGGCATTTCTCGAAGCGGGCTCGTCCAATTAGATTAGGACCTCTCTCCTCTCTTTCTCTCTCTCTCTCTCTCTCTCTCTCTCTCTCTCTCTCTCTCTCTCTCTCTCTCTCTCTCTCTCTCTCTCTCTCTCTCTCTCTCTCTCTTTCTTTCTCTCTCTCTCTCGAGCGGGCCCCCGACAGAAATTTCGGGGGGGTCAGCTGACCCTCTGACCCCCCCCTGGCTGCGCCACTGACTGTACAAGATAATGGCACCATCGAGTTTTGCATGTTCAAGCGCGTCGAATAGTATACGCTTTGTTTTTGTTGAGGTCAATTTAAGGCGTTCACATCAGGTCATGGTCACTGGTCAGGGCAGAGCCACTCAGGCCACGAAGCTGGCCCAAGGAGGTCATATCGCTTCTTAGATTCGGTAGGTCCTCACAAGTCCACTGGTGGCTTCCCGACTCGCTAGCTCAATTTGATCGGGACTTTTTGGTGAAAACTCCTCTGACCTTAGTGACGTCATAAATGAAGTCGCCTAACTTTAAGAATGGAAAAGTGAATGCTGGCCGCTGGGGCTTGCAAAGATTGTATAAAATTGCGAACTAATGCGCTTGAGACAGCTTTAGATGGCTCCCGGCGCCAAAATAACAGTTTTCATATTTCCCAATTGATTAATAATCGTGAGGTTGCGTGACCGACCTGGCTTCAGGTGACTCTTGAGAAAAATACGAGATAGCTACATACAAGCTGTGAGGCCTCTGGGAGATAGTACTAGATCACATAAGCTTTATTCCCCGTTGAAAAGTCCCCTGGCACGAAGGGTGCTGCGACGTCGCGACATTTTGGGACCTTACAGAGGTTCACTTTTGACGTCATTGGTCAACGGCCTGACCTTAACCTTCGCACTTGTAGGAGGGTGTCGAACAGACCTCCTACCCTCAGTTTTTTTTTCGCAAATAACTCGCGCAAAAAGCGACTGATTGCGACGAAACTTCCAGTACCCTCGAGTTGATCAATATTACGCCTACCCTATAATTTGTATGACCCTGACTCAAAAGACTTGTGACCTGTTTTCCGAGACCATGTTTGGCTGGAATCGCGGTTTGGCGTATTTCGAGACTGAGCGCGTTTTATTGTCTTTTTGTGGCTTTAAGCGATCAAACATGTGAAAGGATGTTGATCCCATGGATTCTAGTGGGTATCAAGGTCACGTGAAGGTCAGTCAGGTCACTGACCTTTGATGACCTTTGTTCACTCTTTCGAGTTCTACATGTTTCTAGGGTAGATCTTGGAGTTGATTTCGCATTTAGAAAACGGTTGAACATTTAAGAAGTAGTTTTGGTTCCCTCGTAACATGTGACCTGACCTGACCTGGCCTAAATGCACGAAAACATCATTTGTGATAAAGACTAACTTGAAATTCGTGATCAGCACCCCGCAAAACCTTATAACAGCTTTACTATACGAAGCTCTAACAGGTCCCGATTCCCCGACTTTTGAGTATATATTGACTTATCAACCAATGACCTAGGACCTTAAAATTGTGTATCAACGGCCTCCTCTCGTCACGGGCAACACGCTCTTTTTCCGCGAAGCTCTAGCTCGATCAGGAGCTGAACGGCAAAGGGGTCCAACGGACCCTCCTCCCCCCTTTACGATAGACGCTGGCAAAACACCAATATGGGCGAGGGTGAAAATACAGTTGCTGCCATAAAAACTCAGCTTGAATCAAAGGTCAGCCTTGCCAAATTTCAGCTCTCGCAGCTATCAACAAAAATAAACATGTGGAGGCGGCACCCGCCTCCCCGCCTCCCCCCTCTCCTCTCGGCCACTGCCAGCGAGGTTTTAGGCGTATCATACACGTTACAAAGCATCATATCAAGATGACACACCCCAGCAGCCATATGCACTGAACAAAAACTTATTACCCACGCTAGTCTATCGGCACCATAGCACATGGTCGAGACTGTCGTCAGCCACGGACACGCACTCGACCAGCCCTCTGAGCCCGTTGACTGCGGGTGTCCTTGACATGTCAAGCCTGATTGGCGGCCGGCCGCTGTCGTGCGGTCGTTACACGCGGAGGAGAGGGAGACACAAAGCTCTACGTTATAGCTGACCTCTGACCTTTCCCTGCGCCCTGGTCACTGACCCCGCTCCATGTCGCTGGGCGGTGGAATGGCGGTGGAAACCGGTTCTAGCCTCTACACATGCCACCATTCTAACCCTCCCCTCCCCACGCTACTACGCGGCGTGGAGTACGCTCGTGCGTAACTGGGCGGAGCAAGGGGTCACGCGATACAGGGGCGGAACTGGTTGCCCTCCCGCTCGCCGAGCGACCAACGACTAATACCCTGGAGAACCGTACCTACTACCTACCAAATATAATTTGGGATTCGCGGAACACAGATGGGACGTCGCCTGTCGGTGGCACAAGGGGACAGAAGTAAAAAAGAAATCGAAGTGCATGGAACAGCTGTATATGGATAATATATTTTGGAATCTATGCTTTATAGCCAAATTTTTAATTCGTGTCCCGGACTCTATGTCCGATCTCCTTTTTAAATCATTATACGTACTATTTATTGAATTAACTTTTACCTCGTTTTGTAATTTGTACTGTTTTTATCTACTAAATTTATGTGAATGATTTCAGATTTTATAGATAAATGCATATGTAGCAGCTCGAAGATCTAGGAAATCCGTTGCAACGTAATCAGTGAGTAAACAATCAATTCAACATGCTCCCAGATGCCGTTCACACCTCACTTCCTGTCGTTTAACCCAGCTTCTTATGCCTTCCTACCGCAAGAATTGTCACTGTTCTTCTCCCCAGCCCCACCCCATCCATCAGCACAGACTTCTGTCGACACGGGCCCCTTTCTGACCAGCGCGAGCAGTGATTCGTTGCCGGCTGAGTGGTCGCTTTGACTGGTCTCCAGCGGTGGCCATTGTTGAGAGGGGCGCGCGGATATGGCCCACTCCAGCCGCCGGAAACCGGTCATCGTCGGCGTCGACGTTGGCCGGCGACGCCTCGTCGATTTCGACGGGATGGGACTGGTGGAGTGGGTGAACGGATTGGACGTTACGGGACGGAATGTGATGTGGTCACTGTCAATCCCAAAGGCACCGAGCCACCGACAGCAGGCCGCCCATACCTACGAGGTTATAGGACTTAGGATAATGATCATTGGACATAAAGAGAAAAGACCAGTGTCGAATGACGTCTTCATCGGTTTACAAAAAGGCAACCAAAGTAGCCGCTCATACCTACATTGGCGCAATTTGGACATTGGCCGTAGGGCGAAATTCTTAGGTACCTAAGCCTTGCAGTGAAGTGACTAACCTCGATGCGATGGTCATCCTGCACCTATAGTGTTGCGTCTATCGTCCATGCCAATCGGGAGCGTAACAAAATCAATCGTAGGTACGTAATTTAAAGCTTGCTCCCAAAATACTGGCCGAGTATCACCAAACCCTGAGTATCATAAGTCCACACATTGGGTACAAGTAAATTTTAATCAAGTCTTGCCATAGTTGTACGTACCTATCTATTTCGTACAATATTGATAAGTGGGATTGCCATTATACGAATCTGACATGGTTAGCGCCAGGCTGATGTCTGAGGCCATCTCCACGGCCTATAGAACCCGGTCCAGTCACCAGTCGACATCTCCGCTCCGCAAAAAGTGTCATTTGCATCGATCGACGCGAGCAACAATCAATCGCCGCCGGCGGAGAGCCGTCCGCGCCGCTAAAAGCCGCCGCCGCGCCGCGTCGGCCTCCTCGCCGCGGGCGCCGCCTGATTCCTGTAAAACATTTCTTTTCGGTGTTGACGCCACAATGGCTGTGCGGTCGGCGCCGGCGCCGGCGGCAGGCCCCCGACTGGGCGAGCGAGTAATGCCGCGCGCCCCACCGCAACTGGTAGCCTCTTCCTTCCGGCTTCCGGGACGGTTCCGCCGGAACTGGGCTTCCGGTCGCCTGGCTGACCCCCGGGCGGCTCTAGAGGGGCGCTGCCGAGGGAGTGGCAGGCTCTGAGGAGAGCGAAGAAATTATTTCACTCGCCATTCAGTCCTTGTGGTTCGGGAATAGGGATCCGAAAGGCAGCGTGCTGGTGCCGCGTGGTATGTGTAACGTTTCCGTCATACGATTTCAAGACGAAAGTTTTGAATTAACCCGCGAGTTGCTGGGGAGGGGCGTTTAACGCCCCCACTTTTTTCGCCGGGCCATAGCATAAAAACGGTGCGCCGCAGGCGCGCCAAATTTTGGGTACCTCTAGGGAATTGATTAAAGTATATTTTGCCAACGTTTCAAAAAAATCGGTCCAAACAAATTTGAGATATCGAGGTTTTAGTGACGTCATGAATTCTGACTTTTCAACCAAAAACGGCATATATTCTAAAAATCATATAAAATCACAGAATAGACATACAGACATGCCGTAAACGCCATTAGACTGCCAATTTTATGTACAATCAAATGGCCATATTTGATTTTTGATTAACGTTCTACATTTTCCAAAATCTTGAACTAAATCTTGGCTATTTCTCGTGACACTTCACGATCATGATGCATGTTTTTCCTAAATTGATATTTTTCGATCAATAACGTACTCGTATGATAAAATAAATAACACCATCGTGTTCTACGCCCAAAAATACCCATAAACCATGTGTCATAGACGGCGAATACCAGTTTTGATTTTCTGGGGTATGCTCTTACCTGATTGACCTGGCCTTGACCCTGACCTATGTTTGACCGACCCCTATATAGATCTGATACTCTTGCAGCACTTATATGAAGGATTGTGCACCGTTTTGACAGAGTTTATGACGAGAGGCGCCCATTACGAGGTTCTGAAGTCCATGCTACCGAAAGTCCGATTTCAGGTGCTTGAACTGACCTTGACCTGATCTGTGACCTTAAAATTCAACTTTCAAGTACTCATCTGCAGCGTCTCGTCGCGTTCTTTCGTTTGCCGCCTCGTGCGTTTCGCTGCAACCATTGGTTCTCGAGTTATCGGCTGGGGGCGTTTAACGCCCCTCCCCAGCAAACGGCGGGTGGCGAAATACCCCAGCAACTGCCGGGTTAAAGAGCTTAGGGAGTATTTTTAAAACCTTCCATGATATCCCATGTAACACCTTTAGACCCACTTACACATGTCCATGTCTTCATCAAATCAATAACATTAATCCTGCCTCGCCTCATCATACAAATTTTGTATGTACAATGCACAATGCACATGTCCTCATTCTTCCTATCAGTGTGTCGCTTGCGGGCGTTTGCACCGCTGAGCATGGACCGCGTCTCGACTCCTGTTGCCATGCCCTCCAGCCCAGACCCCCTCCCCTACCCCCGGGCGCCGTCTGGGGTGTCGGCATCTTGACCAATCAGCGTTCAAGATCAGCTTACGAATTACCCACAATGCGTGACCCACTGCGTTTAGTACGCAACATGTCGTCACGTGCTGTGACGGATGTCCGTGAAGTTAGCGTCAGCAACAGCAACGAATACAGCGTCGGATTCAGAATCGCTTAAAAAACTCGTATTAGGTCAATTGGGGGACGGGGAGCAAGAATATGACCTTTATTTGGCCCTAGCTCTTACCCCTTACCCCTTAATCGGCCCTTAAAGGAAGGGGCGCGTCAAAAGTGCCTCAAGGGTTCGTCTGATCGCCAAAATAAGGGTCGCAATCGATTCCTCGGGTCAATATCTAGCCGCAGCCTCGGGTTCCAGATGTGTGCAACTTACCCCTTACCCCTTAATTGGCCCTTAAAGGAAGGGGCGCGTCAAAAGTGCCTCAAGGGTTCGTCTGATCGCCAAAATAAGGGTCGCAATCGATTCCTCGGGTCAATATCTAGCCGCAGCCTCGGGTTCCAGATGTGTGCAACTTACCCCTTACCCCTTAATCGGCCCTTAAAGGAAGGGGCGCGTCAAAAGTGCCTCAAGGGTTCGTCTGATCGCCAAAATAAGGGTCGCAATCGATTCCTCGGGTCAATATCTAGCCGCAGCCTTGGGTTCCAGATGTGTGCAACTTACCCCTTACCCCTTAATCGGCCCTTAAAGGAAGGGGCGCGTCAAAAGTGCCTCAAGGGTTCGTCTGATCGCCAAAATAAGGGTCGCAATCGATTCCTCGGGTCAATATCTAGCCGCAGCCTCGGGTTCCAGATGTGTGCAACTTACCCCTTACCCCTTAATCGGCCCTTAAAGGAAGGGGCGCGTCAAAAGTGCCTTAAGGGTTCGTCTGATCGCCGAAATAAGGGTCGCAATCGATTCCTCGGGTCAATATCTAGCCGCAGCCTCGGGTTCCAGATGTGTGCAACTTACCCCTTACCCCTTAATCGGCCCTTAAAGGAAGGGGCGCGTCAAAAGTGCCTCAAGGGTTCGTTTGATCGCCAAAATATCGGTCAAAAAATTGACCCGAGGAATCGATTGCGACCCTTATTTCGGCGATCAGACGAACCCTTGAGGCACTTTTGACGCGCCCCTTCCTTTAAGGGCCGATTAAGGGGTAAGGGGTAAGTTGCACACATCTGGAACCCGAGGCTGCGGCTAGATATTGACCCGAGGAATCGATTGCGACCCTTATTTTGGCGATCAAACGAACCCTTGAGGCACTTTTGACGCGCCCCTTCCTTTAAGGGCCGATTAAGGGGTAAGGGGTAAGTTGCACACATCTGGAACCCGAGGCTGCGGCTAGATATTGACCCGAGGAATCGATTGCGACCCTTATTTTGGCGATCAAACGAACCCTTGAGGCACTTTTGACGCGCCCCTTCCTTTAAGGGCCGATTAAGGGGTAAGGGGTAAGTTGCACACATCTGGAACCCGAGGCTGCGGCTAGATATTGACCCGAGGAATCGATTGCGACCCTTATTTCGGCGATCAGACGAACCCTTGAGGCACTTTTGACGCGCCCCTTCCTTTAAGGGCTGATTAAGGGGTAAGGGGTAAGTTGCACACATCTGGAACCCGAGGCTGCGGCTAGATATTGACCCGAGGAATCGATTGCGACCCTTATTTTGGCGATCAAACGAACCCTTGAGGCACTTTTGACGCGCCCCTTCCGTTAAGGGCCGATTAAGGGGTAAGGGGTAAGTTGCACACATCTGGAACCCGAGGCTGCGGCTAGATATTGACCCGAGGAATCGATTGCGACCCTTATTTTGGCGATCAGACGAACCCTTGAGGCACTTTTGACGCGCCCCTTCCTTTAAGGGCCGATTAAGGGGTAAGGGGTAAGTTGCACACATCTGGAACCCGAGGCTGCGGCTAGATATTGACCCGAGGAATCGATTGCGACCCTTATTTTGGCGATCAGACGAACCCTTGAGGCACTTTTGACGCGCCCCTTCCTTTAAGGGCCGATTAAGGGGTAAGGGGTAAGTTGCACACATCTGGAACCCGAGGCTGCGGCTAGATATTGACCCGAGGAATCGATTACGACCCTTATTTTGGCGATCAGACGAACCCTTGAGGCACTTTTGACGCGGCCCTTCCTTTAAGGGCCGATTAAGGGGTAAGGGGTAAGTTGCACACATCTGGAACCCGAGGCTGCGGCTAGATATTGACCCAGTGGCGCGGGAACCGGGGGGGCTAGGGGGGGCTGAGCCCCCCCAGCTTTTCGGCTGGGGGGGGCTCGTAATGTATTTGAGCCCCCCCCCCCCCCAGCTGGAGGAATCGAAATCGGAAATCTACTAACATAATTTCATAGATTCATACATAGGCGTGGGAACCGGGGGAGGGGCAGTGGGGGAAGCTTGCCCCCACAACTCTGCGGCCGTGGGGGCGGTGCCCCACAACGTTTCATGAGGCCAGGAACCGTCGGGCAGCTTGTCCTCCCCAAATTAGGGGTTGTGGGTCACAAAGGAAGAAAGCATGTAAGTGAAAAATCCACCTATTTCACTGGCTCGGCAACTCATTTGGCAGATTAAAACCTTTACTCCAGGTTGCCAAAACGGTAGTTTCTTCACTCAGCTGAGACGGAATACCTCACTTTTTGAAAATATTTTCGTTTTTTTTTTGTTGTTGAAAAGGCCAAGGTCTGAAAAATAAGTGGCCTAAAACCGGTGAGAAAACTAGATTTGGGGGTACCCTAGGATGATTTCTATTATGGTTCAGCCCCCCCAGTCTGGAAGAAGTTCCCGCGCTTGACCCGAGGAATCGATTGCGACCCTTATTTTGGCGATCAGACGAACCCTTGAGGCACTTTTGACGCGCCCTTCCTTTAAGGGCCGATTAAGGGGTAAGGGGTAAGTTGCACACATCTGGAACCCGAGGCTGCGGCTAGATATTGACCCGAGGAATCGATTGCGACCCTTATTTTGGCGATCAGACGAACCCTTGAGGCACTTTTGACGCGCCCCTTCCTTTAAGGGCCGATTAAGGGGTAAGGGGTAAGTTGCACACATCTGGAACCCGAGGCTGCGGCTAGATATTGACCCGAGGAATCGATTGCGACCCTTATTTCGGCGATCAGACGAACCCTTGAGGCACTTTTGACGCGCCCCTTCCTTTAAGGGCCGATTAAGGGGTAAGGGGTAAGTTGCACACATCTGGAACCCGAGGCTGCGGCTAGATATTGACCCGAGGAATCGATTGCGACCCTTATTTTGGCGATCAAACGAACCCTTGAGGCACTTTTGACGCGCCCCTTCCTTTAAGGGCCGATTAAGGGGTAAGGGGTAAGTTGCACACATCTGGAACCCGAGGCTGCGGCTAGATATTGACCCGAGGAATCGATTGCGACCCTTATTTTGGCGATCAGACGAACCCTTGAGGCACTTTTGACGCGCCCCTTCCTTTAAGGGCCGATTAAGGGGTAAGGGGTAAGTTGCACACATCTGGAACCCGAGGCTGCGGCTAGATATTGACCCGAGGAATCGATTGCGACCCTTATTTTGGCGATCAGACGAACCCTTGAGGCACGTTTGACGCGCCCCTTCCTTTAAGGGCCGATTAAGGGGTAAGGGGTAAGTTGCACACATCTGGAACCCGAGGCTGCGGCTAGATATTGACCCGAGGAATCGATTACGACCCTTATTTTGGCGATCAGACGAACCCTTGAGGCACTTTTGACGCGGCCCTTCCTTTAAGGGCCGATTAAGGGGTAAGGGGTAAGTTGCACACATCTGGAACCCGAGGCTGCGGCTAGATATTGACCCGAGGAATCGATTGCGACCCTTATTTTGGCGATCAGACGAACCCTTGAGGCACTTTTGACGCGCCCCTTCCTTTAAGGGCCGATTAAGGGGTAAGGGGTAAGTTGCACACATCTGGAATCCGAGGCTGCGGCTAGATATTGACCCGAGGTATCGATTGCGACCCTTATTTTGGCGATCAGACGAACCCTTGAGGCACTTTTGACGCGCCCCTTCCTTTAAGGGCCGATTAAGGGGTAAGGGGTAAGTTGCACACATCTGGAACCCGAGGCTGCGGCTAGATATTGACCCGAGGAATCGATTGCGACCCTTATTTCGGCGATCAGACGAACCCTTGAGGCACTTTTGACGCGCCCCTTCATTTAAGGGCCGATTAAGGGGTAAGGGGTAAGTTGCACACATCTGGAACCCGAGGCTGCGGCTAGATATTGACCCGAGGAATCGATTGCGACCCTTATTTTGGCGATCAGACAAACCCTTGAGGCACTTTTGACGCGCCCCTTCCTTTAAGGGCCGATTAAGGGGTAAGGGGTAAGTTGCACACATCTGGAACCCGAGGCTGCGGCTAGATATTGACCCGAGGAATCGATTGCGACCCTTATTTCGGCGATCAGACGAACCCTTGAGGCACTTTTGACGCGCCCCTTCCTTTAAGGGCCGATTAAGGGGTAAGGGGTAAGTTGCACACATCTGGAACCCGAGGCTGCGGCTAGATATTGACCCGAGGAATCGATTGCGACCCTTATTTTGGCGATCAGACGAACCCTTGAGGCACTTTTGACGCGCCCCTTCCTTTAAGGGCCGATTAAGGGGTAAGGGGTAAGTTGCACACATCTGGAACCCAAGGCTGCGGCTAGATATTGACCCGAGGAATCGATTGCGACCCTTATTTTGGCGATCAGACGAACCCTTGAGGCACTTTTGACGCGCCCCTTCCTGTAAGGGCCGATTAAGGGGTAAGGGGTAAGTTGCACACATCTGGAACCCGAGGCTGCGGCTAGATATTGACCCGAGGAATCGATTGCGACCCTTATTTTGGCGATCAGACGAACCCTTGAGGCACTTTTGACGCGCCCCTTCCTTTAAGGGCCGATTAAGGGGTAAGGGGTAAGTTGCACACATCTGGAACCCGAGGCTGCGGCTAGATATTGACCCGAGGAATCGATTGCGACCCTTATTTTGGCGATCAGACGAACCCTTGAGTCACTTTTGACGCGCCCCTTCCTTTAAGGGCCGATTAAGGGGTAAGGGGTAAGTTGCACACATCTGGAACCCGAGGCTGCGGCTAGATATTGACCCGAGGAATCGATTGCGACCCTTATTTCGGCGATCAGACGAACCCTTGAGGCACTTTTGACGCGCCCCTTCCTTTAAGGGCCGATTAAGGGGTAAGGGGTAAGTTGCACACATCTGGAACCCGAGGCTGCGGCTAGATATTAACCCGAGGAATCGATTGCGACCCTTATTTTGGCGATCAGACGAACCCTTGAGGCACTTTTGACGCGCCCCTTCCTTTAAGGGCCGATTAAGGGGTAAGGGGTAAGTTGCACACATCTGGAACCCGAGGCTGCGGCTAGATATTGACCCGAGGTATCGATTGCGACCCTTATTTTGGCGATCAGACGAACCCTTGAGGCACTTTTGACGCGCCCCTTCCTTTAAGGGCCGATTAAGCGGTAAGGGGTAAGTTGCACACATCTGGAACCCGAGGCTGCGGCTAGATATTGACCCGAGGAATCGATTGCGACCCTTATTTCGGCGATCAGACGAACCCTTGAGGCGATTTTGACGCGCCCCTTCCTTTAAGGGCCGATTAAGGGGTAAGGGGTAAGTTGCACACATCTGGAACCCGAGGCTGCGGCTAGATATTGACCCGAGGAATCGATTGCGACCCTTATTTTGGCGATCAGACGAACCCTTGAGGCACTTTTGACGCGCCCCTTCCTTTAAGGGCCGATTAAGGGGTAAGGGGTAAGTTGCACACATCTGGAACCCGAGGCTGCGGCTAGATATTGACCCGAGGAATCGATTGCGACCCTTATTTTGGCGATCAGACGAACCCTTGAGGCACTTTTGACGCGGCCCTTCCTTTAAGGGCCGATTAAGGGGTAAGGGGTAAGTTGCACACATCTGGAACCCGAGGCTGCGGCTAGATATTGACCCGAGGAATCGATTGCGACCCTTATTTTGGCGATCAGACGAACCCTTGAGGCACTTTTGACGCGCCCCTTCCTTTAAGGGCCGATTAAGGGGTAAGGGGTAAGTTGCACACATCTGGAACCCAAGGCAGCGGCTAGATATTGACCCGAGGAATCGATTGCGACCCTTATTTTGGCGATCAGACGAACCCTTGAGGCACTTTTGACGCGCCCCTTCCTTTAAGGGCCGATTAAGGGGTAAGGGGTAAGTTGCACACATCTGGAACCCGAGGCTGCGGCTAGATATTGACCCGAGGAATCGATTGCGACCCTTATTTTGGCGATCAGACGAACCCTTGAGGCACTTTTGACGCGCCCCTTCCTTTAAGGGCCGATTAAGGGGTAAGGGGTAAGTTGCACACATCTGGAACCCGAGGCTGCGGCTAGATATTGACCCGAGGAATCGATTGCGACCCTTATTTTGGCGATCAGACGAACCCTTGAGGCACGTTTGACGCGCCCCTTCCTTTAAGGGCCGATTAAGGGGTAAGGGGTAAGTTGCACACATCTGGAACCCGAGGCTGCGGCTAGATATTGACCCGAGGAATCGATTACGACCCTTATTTTGGCGATCAGACGAACCCTTGAGGCACTTTTGACGCGGCCCTTACTTTAAGGGCCGATTAAGGGGTAAGGGGTAAGTTGCACACATCTGGAACCCGAGGCTGCGGCTAGATATTGACCCGAGGAATCGATTGCGACCCTTATTTTGGCGATCAGACGAACCCTTGAGGCACTTTTGACGCGCCCCTTCCTTTAAGGGCCGATTAAGGGGTAAGGGGTAAGTTGCACACATCTGGAATCCGAGGCTGCGGCTAGATATTGACCCGAGGTATCGATTGCGACCCTTATTTTGGCGATCAGACGAACCCTTGAGGCACTTTTGACGCGCCCCTTCCTTTAAGGGCCGATTAAGGGGTAAGGGGTAAGTTGCACACATCTGGAACCCGAGGCTGCGGCTAGATATTGACCCGAGGAATCGATTGCGACCCTTATTTTGGCGATCAGACGAACCCTTGAGGCACTTTTGACGCGCCCCTTCCTTTAAGGGCCGATTAAGGGGTAAGGGGTAAGTTGCACACATCTGGAACCCGAGGCTGCGGCTAGATATTGACCCGAGGAATCGATTGCGACCCTTATTTCGGCGATCAGACGAACCCTTGAGGCACTTTTGACGCGCCCCTTCCTTTAAGGGCCGATTAAGGGGTAAGGGGTAAGTTGCACACATCTAAAACCCGAGGCTGCGGCTAGATATTGACCCGAGGAATCGATTGCGACCCTTATTTTGGCGATCAGACGAACCCTTGAGGCACTTTTGACGCGCCCCTTCCTTTAAGGGCCGATTAAGGGGTAAGGGGTAAGTTGCACACATCTGGAACCCGAGGCTGCGGCTAGATATTGACCCGAGGAATCGATTGCGACCCTTATTTTGGCGATCAGACGAACCCTTGAGGCACTTTTGACGCGCCCCTTCCTTTAAGGGCCGATTAAGGGGTAAGGGGTAAGTTGCACACATCTGGAACCCGAGGCTGCGGCTAGATATTGACCCGAGGTATCGATTGCGACCCATATTTTGGCGATCAGACGAACCCTTGAGGCACTTTTGACGCGCCCCTTCCTTTAAGGGCCGATTAAGGGGTAAGGGGTAAGTTGCACACATCTGGAACCCGAGGCTGCGGCTAGATATTGACCCGAGGAATCGATTGCGACCCTTATTTCGGCGATCAGACGAACCCTTGAGGCACTTTTGACGCGCCCCTTCCTTTAAGGGCCGATTAAGGGGTAAGGGGTAAGTTGCACACATCTGGAACCCGAGGCTGCGGCTAGATATTGACCCGAGGAATCGATTGCGACCCTTATTTTGGCGATCAGACGAACCCTTGAGGCACTTTTGACGCGCCCCTTCCTTTAAGGGCCGATTAAGGGGTAAGGGGTAAGTTGCACACATCTGGAACCCGAGGCTGCGGCTAGATATTGACCCGAGGAATCGATTGCGACCCTTATTTTGGCGATCAGACGAACCCTTGAGGCACGTTTGACGCGCCCCTTCCTTTAAGGGCCGATTAAGGGGTAAAGGGTAAGTTGCACACATCTGGAACCCGAGGCTGCGGCTAGATATTGACCCGAGGAATCGATTACGACCCTTATTTTGGCGATCAGACGAACCCTTGAGGCACTTTTGACGCGCCCCTTCCTTTAAGGGCCGATTAAGGGGTAAGGGGTAAGTTGCACACATCTGGAACCCGAGGCTGCGGCTAGATATTGACCCGAGGAATCGATTGCGACCCTTTATTTTGGCGATCAGACGAACCCTTGAGGCACTTTTGACGCGCCCCTTCCTTTAAGGGCCGATTAAGGGGTAAGGGGTAAGTTGCACACATCTGGAATCCGAGGCTGCGGCTAGATATTGACCCGAGGTATCGATTGCGACCCTTATTTTGGCGATCAGACGAACCCTTGAGGCACTTTTGACGCGCCCCTTCCTTTAAGGGCCGATTAAGGGGTAAGGGGTAAGTTGCACACATCTGGAACCCGAGGCTGCGGCTAGATATTGACCCGAGGAATCGATTGCGACCCTTATTTCGGCGATCAGACGAACCCTTGAGGCACTTTTGACGCGCCCCTTCCTTTAAGGGCCGATTAAGGGGTAAGGGGTAAGTTGCACACATCTGGAACCCGAGGCTGCGGCTAGATATTGACCCGAGGAATCGATTGCGACCCTTATTTTGGCGATCAGACGAACCCTTGAGGCACTTTTGACGCGCCCCTTCCTTTAAGGGCCGATTAAGGGGTAAGGGGTAAGTTGCACACATCTGGAACCCGAGGCTGCGGCTAGATATTGACCCGAGGAATCGATTGCGACCCTTATTTTGGCGATCAGACGAACCCTTGAGGCACTTTTGACGCGCCCCTTCCTTTAAGGGCCGATTAAGGGGTAAGGGGTAAGTTGCACACATCTGGAACCCAAGGCTGCGGCTAGATATTGACCCGAGGAATCGATTGCGACCCTTATTTTGGCGATCAGACGAACCCTTGAGGCACTTTTGACGCGCCCCTTCCTGTAAGGGCCGATTAAGGGGTAAGGGGTAAGTTGCACACATCTGGAACCCGAGGCTGCGGCTAGATATTGACCCGAGGAATCGATTGCGACCCTTATTTTGGCGATCAGACGAACCCTTGAGGCACTTTTGACGCGCCCCTTCCTTTAAGGGCCGATTAAGGGGTAAGGGGTAAGTTGCACACATCTGGAACCCGAGGCTGCGGCTAGATATTGACCCGAGGAATCGATTGCGACCCTTATTTTGGCGATCAGACGAACCCTTGAGTCACTTTTGACGCGCCCCTTCCTTTAAGGGCCGATTAAGGGGTAAGGGGTAAGTTGCACACATCTGGAACCCGAGGCTGCGGCTAGATATTGACCCGAGGAATCGATTGCGACCCTTATTTCGGCGATCAGACGAACCCTTGAGGCACTTTTGACGCGCCCCTTCCTTTAAGGGCCGATTAAGGGGTAAGGGGTAAGTTGCACACATCTGGAACCCGAGGCTGCGGCTAGATATTGACCCGAGGAATCGATTGCGACCCTTATTTTGGCGATCAGACGAACCCTTGAGGCACTTTTGACGCGCCCCTTCCTTTAAGGGCCGATTAAGGGGTAAGGGGTAAGTTGCACACATCTGGAACCCGAGGCTGCGGCTAGATATTGACCCGAGGAATCGATTGCGACCCTTATTTTGGCGATCAGACGAACCCTTGAGGCACTTTTGACGCGCCCCTTCCTTTAAGGGCCGATTAAGCGGTAAGGGGTAAGTTGCACACATCTGGAACCCGAGGCTGCGGCTAGATATTGACCCGAGGAATCGATTGCGACCCTTATTTCGGCGATCAGACGAACCCTTGAGGCACTTTTGACGCGCCCCTTCCTTTAAGGGCCGATTAAGGGGTAAGGGGTAAGTTGCACACATCTGGAACCCGAGGCTGCGGCTAGATATTGACCCGAGGAATCGATTGCGACCCTTATTTTGGCGATCAGACGAACCCTTGAGGCACTTTTGACGCGCCCCTTCCTTTAAGGGCCGATTAAGGGGTAAGGGGTAAGTTGCACACATCTGGAACCCGAGGCTGCGGCTAGATATTGACCCGAGGAATCGATTGCGACCCTTATTTTGGCGATCAGACGAACCCTTGAGGCACTTTTGACGCGCCCTTCCTTTAAGGGCCGATTAAGGGGTAAGGGGTAAGTTGCACACATCTGGAACCCGAGGCTGCGGCTAGATATTGACCCGAGGAATCGATTGCGACCCTTATTTTGGCGATCAGACGAACCCTTGAGGCACTTTTGACGCGCCCCTTCCTTTAAGGGCCGATTAAGGGGTAAGGGGTAAGTTGCACACATCTGGAACCCGAGGCTGCGGCTAGATATTGACCCGAGGAATCGATTGCGACCCTTATTTTGGCGATCAGACGAACCCTTGAGGCACTTTTGACGCGCCCCTTCCTTTAAGGGCCGATTAAGGGGTAAGGGGTAAGTTGCACACATCTGGAACCCGAGGCTGCGGCTAGATATTGACCCGAGGAATCGA
Organism: Amphibalanus amphitrite; assembly: GCF_019059575.1. NCBI lineage: Eukaryota > Metazoa > Arthropoda > Thecostraca > Balanomorpha > Balanidae > Amphibalanus > Amphibalanus amphitrite. The sequence continues at coordinate 30,512 of NW_024883043.1, read as the reverse complement.
TTGCGACCCTTATTTTGGCGATCAGACGAACCCTTGAGGCACTTTTGACGCGCCCCTTCCTTTAAGGGCCGATTAAGGGGTAAGGGGTAAGTTGCACACATCTGGAACCCGAGGCTGCGGCTAGATATTGACCCGAGGAATCGATTGCGACCCTTATTTTGGCGATCAGACGAACCCTTGAGGCACTTTTGACGCGCCCCTTCCTTTAAGGGCCGATTAAGGGGTAAGGGGTAAGTTGCACACATCTGGAACCCGAGGCTGCGGCTAGATATTGACCCGAGGAATCGATTGCGACCCTTATTTTGGCGATCAGACGAACCCTTGAGGCACTTTTGACGCGCCCCTTCCTTTAAGGGCCGATTAAGGGGTAAGGGGTAAGTTGCACACATCTGGAACCCGAGGCTGCGGCTAGATATTGACCCGAGGAATCGATTGCGACCCTTATTTTGGCGATCAGACGAACCCTTGAGGCACTTTTGACGCGCCCCTTCCTTTAAGGGCCGATTAAGGGGTAAGGGGTAAGTTGCACACATCTGGAACCCGAGGCTGCGGCTAGATATTGACCCGAGGAATCGATTGCGACCCTTATTTTGGCGATCAGACGAACCCTTGAGGCACTTTTGACGCGCCCCTTCCTTTAAGGGCCGATTAAGGGGTAAGGGGTAAGTTGCACACATCTGGAACCCGAGGCTGCGGCTAGATATTGACCCGAGGAATCGATTGCGACCCTTATTTTGGCGATCAGACGAACCCTTGAGGCACTTTTGACGCGCCCCTTCCTTTAAGGGCCGATTAAGGGGTAAGGGGTAAGTTGCACACATCTGGAACCCGAGGCTGCGGCTAGATATTGACCCGAGGAATCGATTGCGACCCTTATTTCGGCGATCAGACGAACCCTTGAGGCACTTTTGACGCGCCCCTTCCTTTAAGGGCCGATTAAGGGGTAAGGGGTAAGTTGCACACATCTGGAACCCGAGGCTGCGGCTAGATATTGACCCGAGGAATCGATTGCGACCCTTATTTTGGCGATCAGACGAACCCTTGAGGCACTTTTGACGCGCCCCTTCCTTTAAGGGCCGATTAAGGGGTAAGGGGTAAGTTGCACACATCTGGAACCCGAGGCTGCGGCTAGATATTGACCCGAGGAATCGATTGCGACCCTTATTTTGGCGATCAGACGAACCCTTGAGGCACTTTTGACGCGCCCCTTCCTTTAAGGGCCGATTAAGGGGTAAGGGGTAAGTTGCACACATCTGGAACCCGAGGCTGCGGCTAGATATTGACCCGAGGAATCGATTGCGACCCTTATTTTGGCGATCAGACGAACCCTTGAGGCACTTTTGACGCGCCCCTTCCTTTAAGGGCCGATTAAGGGGTAAGGGGTAAGTTGCACACATCTGGAACCCGAGGCTGCGGCTAGATATTGACCCGAGGAATCGATTGCGACCCTTATTTCGGCGATCAGACGAACCCTTGAGGCACTTTTGACGCGCCCCTTCCTTTAAGGGCCGATTAAGGGGTAAGGGGTAAGTTGCACACATCTGGAACCCGAGGCTGCGGCTAGATATTGACCCGAGGAATCGATTGCGACCCTTATTTTGGCGATCAGACGAACCCTTGAGGCACTTTTGACGCGCCCCTTCCTTTAAGGGCCGATTAAGGGGTAAGGGGTAAGTTGCACACATCTGGAACCCGAGGCTGCGGCTAGATATTGACCCGAGGAATCGATTGCGACCCTTATTTTGGCGATCAGACGAACCCTTGAGGCACTTTTGACGCGCCCCTTCCTTTAAGGGCCGATTAAGGGGTAAGGGGTAAGTTGCACACATCTGGAACCCGAGGCTGCGGCTAGATATTGACCCGAGGAATCGATTGCGACCCTTATTTTGGCGATCAGACGAACCCTTGAGGCACTTTTGACGCGCCCCTTCCTTTAAGGGCCGATTAAGGGGTAAGGGGTAAGTTGCACACATCTGGAACCCGAGGCTGCGGCTAGATATTGACCCGAGGAATCGATTGCGACCCTTATTTTGGCGATCAGACGAACCCTTGAGGCACTTTTGACGCGCCCCTTCCTTTAAGGGCCGATTAAGGGGTAAGGGGTAAGTTGCACACATCTGGAATCCGAGGCTGCGGCTAGATATTGACCCGAGGAATCGATTGCGACCCTTATTTTGGCGATCAGACGAACCCTTGAGGCACTTTTGACGCGCCCCTTCCTTTAAGGGCCGATTAAGGGGTAAGGGGTAAGTTGCACACATCTGGAACCCGAGGCTGCGGCTAGATATTGACCCGAGGAATCGATTGCGACCCTTATTTCGGCGATCAGACGAACCCTTGAGGCACTTTTGACGCGCCCCTTCCTTTAAGGGCCGATTAAGGGGTAAGGGGTAAGTTGCACACATCTGGAACCCGAGGCTGCGGCTAGATATTGACCCGAGGAATCGATTGCGACCCTTATTTTGGCGATCAGACGAACCCTTGAGGCACTTTTGACGCGCCCCTTCCTTTAAGGGCCGATTAAGGGGTAAGGGGTAAGTTGCACACATCTGGAACCCGAGGCTGCGGCTAGATATTGACCCGAGGAATCGATTGCGACCCTTATTTCGGCGATCAGACGAACCCTTGAGGCACTTTTGACGCGCCCCTTCCTTTAAGGGCCGATTAAGGGGTAAGGGGTAAGTTGCACACATCTGGAACCCGAGGCTGCGGCTAGATATTGACCCGAGGAATCGATTGCGACCCTTATTTTGGCGATCAGACGAACCCTTGAGGCACTTTTGACGCGCCCCTTCCTTTAAGGGCCGATTAAGGGGTAAGGGGTAAGTTGCACACATCTGGAACCCGAGGCTGCGGCTAGATATTGACCCGAGGAATCGATTGCGACCCTTATTTTGGCGATCAGACGAACCCTTGAGGCACGTTTGACGCGCCCCTTCCTTTAAGGGCCGATTAAGGGGTAAGGGTAAGTTGCACACATCTGGAACCCGAGGCTGCGGCTAGATATTGACCCGAGGAATCGATTACGACCCTTATTTTGGCGATCAGACGAACCCTTGAGGCACTTTTGACGCGCCCCTTCCTTCAAGGGCCGATTAAGGGGTAAGGGGTAAGTTGCACACATCTGGAACCCGAGGCTGCGGCTAGATATTGACCCGAGGAATCGATTGCGACCCTTATTTTGGCGATCAGACGAACCCTTGAGGCACTTTTGACGCGCCCCTTCCTTTAAGGGCCGATTAAGGGGTAAGGGGTAAGTTGCACACATCTGGAATCCGAGGCTGCGGCTAGATATTGACCCGAGGTATCGATTGCGACCCTTATTTTGGCGATCAGACGAACCCTTGAGGTACTTTTGACGCGCCCCTTCCTTTAAGGGCCGATTTAGGGGTAAGGGGTAAGTTGCACACATCTGGAACCCGAGGCTGCGGCTAGATATTGACCCGAGGAATCGATTGCGACCCTTATTTCGGCGATCAGACGAACCCTTGAGGCACTTTTGACGCGCCCCTTCCTTTAAGGGCCGATTAAGGGGTAAGGGGTAAGTTGCACACATCTGGAACCCGAGGCTGCGGCTAGATATTGACCCGAGGAATCGATTGCGACCCTTATTTTGGCGATCAGACGAACCCTTGAGGCACTTTTGACGCGCCCCTTCCTTTAAGGGCCGATTAAGGGGTAAGGGGTAAGTTGCACACATCTGGAACCCGAGGCTGCGGCTAGATATTGACCCGAGGAATCGATTGCGACCCTTATTTCGGCGATCAGACGAACCCTTGAGGCACTTTTGACGCGCCCCTTCCTTTAAGGGCCGATTAAGGGGTAAGGGGTAAGTTGCACACATCTGGAACCCGAGGCTGCGGCTAGATATTGACCCGAGGAATCGATTGCGACCCTTATTTTGGCGATCAGACGAACCCTTGAGGCACTTTTGACGCGCCCCTTCCTTTAAGGGCCGATTAAGGGGTAAGGGGTAAGTTGCACACATCTGGAACCCAAGGCTGCGGCTAGATATTGACCCGAGGAATCGATTGCGACCCTTATTTTGGCGATCAGACGAACCCTTGAGGCACTTTTGACGCGCCCCTTCCTTTAAGGGCCGATTAAGGGGTAAGGGGTAAGTTGTACACATCTGGAACCCGAGGCTGCGGCTAGATATTGACCCGAGGAATCGATTGCGACCCTTATTTTGGCGATCAGACGAACCCTTGAGGCACTTTTGACGCGCCCCTTCCTTTAAGGGCCGATTAAGGGGTAAGGGGTAAGTTGCACACATCTGGAACCCGAGGCTGCGGCTAGATATTGACCCGAGGAATCGATTGCGACCCTTATTTTGGCGATCAGACGAACCCTTGAGGCACTTTTGACGCGCCCCTTCCTTTAAGGGCCGATTAAGGGGTAAGGGGTAAGTTGCACACATCTGGAACCCGAGGCTGCGGCTAGATATTGACCCGAGGAATCGATTGCGACCCTTATTTCGGCGATCAGACGAACCCTTGAGGCACTTTTGACGCGCCCCTTCCTTTAAGGGCCGATTAAGGGGTAAGGGGTAAGTTGCACACATCTGGAACCCGAGACTGCGGCTAGATATTAACCCGAGGAATCGATTGCGACCCTTATTTTGGCGATCAGACGAACCCTTGAGGCACTTTTGACGCGCCCCTTCCTTTAAGGGCCGATTAAGGGGTAAGGGGTAAGTTGCACACATCTGGAACCCGAGGCTGCGGCTAGATATTGACCCGAGGTATCGATTGCGACCCTTATTTTGGCGATCAGACGAACCCTTGAGGCACTTTTGACGCGCCCCTTCCTTTAAGGGCCGATTAAGCGGTAAGGGGTAAGTTGCACACATCTGGAACCCGAGGCTGCGGCTAGATATTGACCCGAGGAATCGATTGCGACCCTTATTTCGGCGATCAGACGAACCCTTGAGGCGATTTTGACGCGCCCCTTCCTTTAAGGGCCGATTAAGGGGTAAGGGGTAAGTTGCACACATCTGGAACCCGAGGCTGCGGCTAGATATTGACCCGAGGAATCGATTGCGACCCTTATTTTGGCGATCAGACGAACCCTTGAGGCACTTTTGACGCGCCCCTTCCTTTAAGGGCCGATTAAGGGGTAAGGGGTAAGTTGCACACATCTGGAACCCGAGGCTGCGGCTAGATATTGACCCGAGGAATCGATTGCGACCCTTATTTTGGCGATCAGACGAACCCTTGAGGCACTTTTGACGCGCCCCTTCCTTTAAGGGCCGATTAAGGGGTAAGGGGTAAGTTGCACACATCTGGAACCCGAGGCTGCGGCTAGATATTGACCCGAGGAATCGATTGCGACACTTATTTTGGCGATCAAACGAACCCTTGAGGCACTTTTGACGCGCCCCTTCCTTTAAGGGCCGATTAAGGGGTAAGGGGTAAGAGCTAGGGCCAAATAAAGGTCATATTCTTGCTCCCCGTCCCCCAATTGACCTAATACGAGTTTCTTAAGCGATTCTTAATCCGACGCTGTATTCGTTGCTGTTGCTGACGCTAACTTCACGGACATCTGTGACGGTTGTGATTTTGTTTAAATGTGCCGGAAGTTTTGAAGGGTTGTGTGGCAGTGGTGTGTTGCGAAGTATGCAGTGTTGCCTTTGTGGTGTGATTTGTGGTCAAAGTGATGTGACTGAAGGAAATATCAGCGCGTAAAGAGACTCAGACTCTGGAAGTCGAAAGAGCAAGGACAGTCCGCCCGCCATGGAGGCCGGTCGGTGGCTCAGCAGACTCAGACTGGACCTGCCAACGGAAGGACAGGAGCGGGCACACCGTGACGGTAATGTACCGATAAATAATCACTGTCTCTGTTACCTTGTGAGCTATTGCATAGTGACATGAACTTAATTGATGCATTGAGTCGGCTGTAGGTATTTCACGTCCCGGCCCCTCATGGCTAGTGCGTGGCGCATGTCAAGGTCGACTGAAGGGCACTGGCGCGGGGCGCCTGGCGGTCAGGGCCCTGTTTCACGGCCGTTGCCAGCGCGCTGCCAGCATACGTGTCAAATTGGGTTTCCATGAAGACGTCAACAAACTCGTATCTCTAACATTACCACAATCTGTGACGTCAGCTCGCGAAAATGCGCGGCAGCGCGCTGGCAGCGGCCGTGAAACAGGGCCCCGGTATCCACGGTCACTTCGGGGTTGAAAGGGAGGGGGAGGGGAGGGTCAACCGCCAAAACTGCTGGCCGGGAGTTCGTTCCCAATCCCTTCTATGCATGGTTATATGTGAAATGTCTTAATCTGTTCTCTTACAGGAAAAGCCCTGCTATTGTTACCTGCCATGCCAATGCGGCCGTCCTAAGACTGGCGATTATAAAGGACCTTGATTCCTTCCCACAATCTTTAAAGGTAGTGTGCCACCTTTGAAAGTTTTCCCATTTTATTTTTCCTAGGATAAGAAGCTTCTGTTTTTACCTAATATCGCAAAAAAAATCAAAAATGGGCCTGGAATAGTCCCTTTTTCGCCTAAAAGTTTATCGGTTTTTCGATATGTATAACAACTGTAGTGGGCTGACCTGCAAACAGGCGTCGGCAACAATCGCGAATGCGGCGCACATGTGACAATAAGCAAAGGTCATTATAGAGTTACGACGTACGGGAATGAGTTATCAGCTGTCTAATCGTAGACAACACAATGTCGAGCCTTAAACTGTAAGCCTGTATTGGTATTGTTTCTTTTATTTGGCTGTCGAACATTATTTATGGTTTGAAATATGATTTTATGTAAAATAATTGATATGAAAAAGCCGTCTCTTAAGTTATGACCCCATTTCACCACACGCAAGTGGCAGAAATGACAATGATCAGCTGACGCATTTTTCTTGGCCGAAGTCAGAGCGCGCGGCCCGACGCACCACCACCGCACCACAAAGTATGAGCAGAAGCCGCGCCCAAAGCCAGGGCCCCGGTAACGTGAGGTAGCCGAGTCGGGGCAGCGTGCGCTGATCCAAGCCGGGGCCGCAGCTTTGGGCGCGGTCTACCGCATCCCCGCGGGCAGCCCCGGGCTATCACATGACACCGGGAGGACGCGCGGCCCCGGCTTGGGTCAGCGCACGCTGCCCCGACTCGGCTACCTCACGTTACCGGGGCCCTGGCTTTGGGCGCGGTCTACCGCACCACCTAACAGGCGTGTTCGAAACCGCAGGAGATGATGGTGAACGGGTTTATCGAAACTTGATTGGATGAACATATCGGTAATAGCGATTTCAGTGTGTGCATTTATTGTTCATAGTGGTGTGAAATGTGGTTGGGTACGACCGACAACCCGTCGGGGCGAATTTCGCACTGGGGTACTCAAAATTTGAAGAATTTAAGACGTTTCCATGAGTTTTGAAGGTATGGATAAGTTCTAAAAATCCGGTTCTCCTTATCTGGGCCATTAACTCCATACGGTCCAGGAAAGCTGGCACACTACCTTTAAGTATGTTGACCTGTGAAATGTGCATAACTGGGGGGGGGGGGGGGGAGGGGGGCGCGCTCTACTTAGCTCCCCTCTCGTTTTTCTGCAGAATTTTCTAAAGCACTTGACCTATCAACACAAAACTTTCAGCATCTTCTGCTGAATCAATTTGACATCTGTTCCCTAAGGGAAATTGGTAGCTACGGTAGGGTTGCCGGAAATGACGTCAGATTGACTTTATGTTCGGTTGATGTTGATGCAAAACATGGTTCTAAGCAGCAGTTGGTCTCACTATTACCTATAGCTTTCAAGTAAGTAACTACTGCACAAGGGACATGAATATTAGCTGTAACTCCCTCGAAGTTAGCTACGACTGGAATACCTATGTTCCCTGCTTCAAACTGCCTCGAAGAAAGGTGACGTTACATATTTTATTATGCTACGAGGCATCTACAAAAGATGGATACCCACTAACACGTATTGAATATGTACAAAAGCTCCTTCAAAAATGTATTGTTGTTTGAATTGAACCTCCCAAAAGTCCGGGGATACGGAACAATACAAAACTTCTTTGAAATAACCAAAGATCTGTTTTCACGGTACACGTAATGGCCTAACCGGTGTCGTTATATTGAGACGGCGACTTTCCCCCACCATTTGATTCCCTGGGTGGCGGTTATCAGGCGAGTCGAAACTTCCAGTAGCAGATATTTTCTAGTACTGGGATTTTGTACAAGCACATAATCCGGTTTGAGGACAGCTTAGTCGTGTAAAACATCAACTGTTCTCTGCTAGCTAGCAGTGTTTTCCATCGTTTCTCATGCTAAATTGCAAATCTGCAACCCGCACCTTTGGTTTATCACTTTCCTGTGGTAAAATAAGCAGCGCGGACAAGCCGAAAAAATGCTGTTTCATCTATAAAAAGCTGGAAGTCATGCCTACAGGTTCTAATGAGAGATGGATCGCAGGATAAGCCTGTAAGTCTATTTGGTTGACAAGGCTTGACGACGTTTGGCCAGATAACGACCCGGTCAGAAATTCCAGACGGGCTGGTGTAATTTTAGTAGATATGGAACAGTTGGAGGTCAAACCCAACGTGTCAGTCAGTCGCGGCAGTTTTATCGAAGCCCCGATACTAATAGATCACGAGCAGTGGATTTCATGAGGCTCTCGCACCCCATTGCACGCACATTATATTTTACACTATGCAGCAACACTGCCCTGACTGGCATTACGAGCTCTCTCATGCAGACTTTTTGTGTTGCAATCACTGTTGTGCTGATGCGTTTGATGAGCTGTGATAACTTTGACCAATTATGTACGAGTACTTATGAGCACATTCTTTGCAGAATTTTGCATGCCGTCCATTTTATTACATGATACCTTTTACTTACACATAGGCATATCCAAAAGCCTCTGCACCGTTCCGCATACCCCATCACCGACTGCCTTCGTTTAAATAAGAACCAGATCGGGCCCAAACCAGAGCCCCGAGGCAGTCCGGCTACCCGACACGGAGTCAGCCCGAGTGGACCGTTTACGGTCGGACCCTTACGATAACGCCCGGTAATTTATATCACGTCGATCTAGGGTCCGCGTCCGAGAGGAAACCACCATTTTCGGACGCCACCTTTGTACAGTCCGGCTCGGAGATTATGTCCAATAAAGTTTACTGCCGTTTTAGCGACTAAATTACGCCTTTGTTAATGGGCAAAAAGCGCGATTGCCTCTCCTTATGCGGCGGTGTGGGATAAAAGTCGCCAAACGCGATAAACTTGTTGGCCTTTGTTGGCCCGGTGTCAGACAAAGTACCGGCCGATATTGGATAGATCGGCTGTTCTGTGGGTGTCATGCTGTCGTAAATTCTGGAATGCTCCACATGCTCAGCCGGGCGCTCTGAAGTCCAGAGGAAGAAAGCGAACGTGAATGAGACAATACACAATTTGGTACGGGTAAGTTTTCAGTCTTGTTCGTTTTTCTATATAAGTATTTCATATTTATTTTAACCATAAAACACTTACATGTTCTAGCACAACTAATGTAGTAGCCAGTACATTAGAATATATTTTTACTTCCTCATCCATCAATAGCTATAGGCCAGACCAACGCAAGGTACGACCAATTGACTTAAAACGTAGAACCGGTGACAGTGTGTGCCAGTTAACCTTCCTATCCTTCCCCAAATTCTACCTTGACTTCCGAATCGATACTGGTGACCTTATGTCGACAGTGAAGAGGACGTACTTTGACTGGCAGGGTGACATTCAGCCACTGCAAGCCCGGTTCCGTTTCAACCTTGTGGCGCATGAATGCATGGGAATCGCTCTGCAAATGTGTAAAAATACTGCGCTACATGCACGTAGTGACACCAGTATTGATGGGCTACACCATCTATTGGCATTTTTCACGGTCAGAACTGGTCAGCACAGCTCGCAACTGATGGCCAGTTCCATTCTTTTCATGGCATGTCGATGCTGCATGAAGATCTTGGCGCGGATAATCCCTGGAATGTCAAATCAGTGAACTGGCGTGACTGTTCCTGAATAAAAAGATCATCGACAACAGCTGTTGGACAAAAAGGCGAGCTGCAGTCCCCTGTCGACAGTTGTGTCGACATATGTGTCGAAATGAGTCTGGCAGAAGAGATCGACGAGCTGGAAGTTTTATTACTTGCAATCCATAGCATCGTTAGGTTAACCTGAACGGACACTGCCAGCCCATATCTCTTGTGAGAGAAACAAGATCCCTTTATGACAAAGTGAAATTCCACGGGCCTGGATGGCTCGGGTTGATGAAATACTCAGAAATGAAGAGCATTGCTGACAAGCATTGCTGATATAGTAAATCTGTTTTGGGTGCAGTCGTTAATGCTGATGGACGGGCGTCATAATTCATTAGCTCGTATCATGAATCAGTAACAGGTCGGACTATGATAACTTGGCACCGTCATCTCATTCCACACCCTGGATATTTTACCTCCACACCCGTTACCTAGACTGACATTTAGCCGTTCGTACTCTCATCAATCACAGCCAATCAGAAACTGAGAAACTACACCGTCAGCAGTCTTCGAACACGATCATACTAACCAAAACCTATGTCAAAATAACCATGCTGACTTCCTGCCACCTCCATTGGTAATAAGACTTGCCGCCACTGCACTACTCGGTACCTAAATGGCACGTTGTGTGTTTGCGGCTTTCCTGGCGCGGCTGAGACGCAGCGCCGCGCGCCGTAAATCGGACCACCGCGCCGTGCTCGCCGCAGCGGCGCCAATTCCGCCGCCCTGGATCAGGGCGACACGTCGCACCAAAGCAGCGTCATAATGCACGTCTTAGCCGCGGTGCTTGGACCGTAATATTACACACATTTTACATTGTTCTTGTCAGGCTAATGCAACACCTTGTAATATATGCACGGCTTTGCAGTTCGCCGCTACCGCAGTGCGGCTTGGCTTTGGTCGGGCTCAACGGCTCTGCCAAAGTCGCGCCGTCACCAGGGTCGCCGCATTCGTTCGCTATAGCTAATGAGCTGGGGAGTTGACACACTGTTAGAGTGAAAAGTTGCCGTGTTGGTTCATTAGATTTAGAGCCATAAAATGCCGTCCCCGTAATCTGTTGGGAATAAAGGCTAATGCGACGGCGCGGTAACGCAGATGGGTGTGCCGGCGCCGCGGCACGAGCCGGCCCCCGGGTGGCGGCTGTAAAGGTCGGTCCGGTCGACTAGATATCAGGGTTTATGTTGGGCAGATGAAAATGAGCCGCCGGCCGGCGGCGGTGGTCTGCGGCTGGCCGGAGGTCGCTCGTCTGTGGGTTACGTACGACTCCCGCGCTCCGCAGTGTGCATTATGGTGGTAATGGTAGCGCCGCAGGGTCGCGCCACTCCCTTTGTCACAGCACGTGCTAATGGCTGCTGCAGCCCGGGAGCCACGGGACGCCCGGGGCAGGTCGGTGAGCAATGAGCATGTGCGCCCGGGGTCGGCAGCGCACAGCACACAAACATCGGAGAGCGTGCTACTTTGAACTCTTACGTGAAAAGGTAGGAATCTGGAATGCTGATTTAATTGGTGTCGATGACATTTTGTTGGTGTTTTGTTAAAAAAAAAACTAAGAAGAGCATTTTCTCTCTTACAATTGGCCATCGATACTTTACCCAGCCCCTGAAATTTATATATTGTTGATAGGTATTAAGACGGTTTAAATTTCAGTGAGTGATAAAAGTAAAAAAAAAACGTTATTGGTAGGAGCAAAATATATTCCAAATCAAGCCATACATATCCTTAGCTCAGTTTTAGGCTGAGCACTGCTAGGGCTCATCTGTCCAGTCTTCCTCTTACTCGGACATGTTTTCCGTCGTCTGCGCCGACTGCCGTCCTGGCACGGGGCACGGTGCTGAAGTTGGGCGTCACGGCCTCTGCTCACGGGCTCCTGCGCCGATCGAATGGCCGGCCCAGACAGAAATCTGCCCGTCCGAGCGCCGTCCGCCAGCGATTTCGCCTCGGTTCGGCCGGTTTTATACGCTGTACCATTCAGTGTTTGAGTGAGAAGATCGCTGTCTTACGATATATTGCCGCTGCGGCTGGCCGAAATGGTTTGGTCGCGGCCTGCGCCTGCGGTTGGAGGCTCCAACAGCTCTCGGATGCAGCTCAGAGAGCTTCGTGGTCCGACTGGCAAACAGGAAATAGGAGAGCTGAAATTCAGCCGGAAGTACGGAAATAAGGCAGATTTATTAGGTCCTTATGCAATATTTTACGGGAGAGACTGAATGTAGAAATTAAGAGTGCTGACTTATATTGAGCTATTTTAAATCATGCATTACTGGAGCTGCTATGTGTAATTTTATTCCTCTTGTTCAGTCATAAAATCCAGATGCTTGTTAGATGAATCCAAACATTTGACTAAAAACTATCGAAATGTTAAAGCGTTAATTTCATACAACTTCTCGACTGAACCAGACGAGCTCTACTTGAAGAAAGTCGACGCTGCCCCAGGGAAGCGAACACACCTACTCCGGCAAGTATTGAGGCAGTCCTGTTAATTCCATTACGGGATCTCCCTGTAAGAGCGCCGGTGGCGTGTCTGCCCGCGCTGTTCCGCCGCTCTGTGACATCCAGAGCACCGTCGTACCCGTGTAGACTCCAGCAGTCTACTCCCCCGCGGGCCACAAACAGAAGCAGAGCCGCCAGCGAACGGCGACAGCGCAGCCCTATTTACTGCAACACCAACACGGAAAACGCATTAGAGAGCCGCCCGAACGGTTGCAGCGCAGTCCTACAAATTATTCAACAAGTGTATAGGGGTAGGAACACGTGCCTACTTTCAGGCCTGTGGCAAAAAGCTGGTCGCTCGTCGAAGTTGTGCCGAGTCTCGGAGCTACTCAGTCGGGAGAGAGAGAGGGAGAGTGGGGATGAAGACGTGAAGCGAGTGAAAGAACCAGTCGAGTAAAAAAAGAAATGTAATGGGAATAAAGAACTGGATGTAGAAAGGTAGCTCAGTGGTAGACATGAATCAGAGTGAGTATGGTATGATGTGGGTTTCAGCGCCTACACAGCTGGAGAGGAGAGGGAAGAGAGAGGGTAACAAAAAGGGAAGGAGAGAGAAATAACATAGGAAGAGAGAGAAAGGGAGGGAGGGAGGGAGGGAGGGAGAGAGAGAGAGAGAGAGAGAGAGAGAGAGAGAGAGAGAGAGAGAGAGGGAGGGAGAGGTGGAGAGAGAAAAAAGAGAGAACTGAAGACAGTCTGATTTACTGCACACCAATTCTGTCACTGCGGCCCACCACAACTCTCCCATCGTTTCCCGACTTTTGCCTCCATTCCCCGCCACACAAGATGGATAATCACACATATAGCACACGCTCCGCAAACGGTGTTCATTATTGGCCGATCCCAATCGCCCCCCTTTGATGCAAATACACCATGGTAGCCGCTGAATACCCTGGCCACATAAATGATATGGCCATAATGGTGCGCAGTGAACCGTACAGCTGGGGCGCTGCGTGGGAGCGTCACATGAACGTCCCATGGAAATTACCACAGGGAAAACCGCACACCGTGTAAGATAGATGGCCGGCCGAATATCTTGTTCAAATATTGAGCTTATGGTAGTATAAAGGCCACCAGCAAATATCGGGTGGTGTTTAAATCGCGACGGCAGAGGCGTTTGACACAAAGTCACATGTCGAACAAAGGCTGTATCGGCGTATGTCAATGGGATTATGCCATGTTTGGCACGTAAATCACAAAGGCAAACGAGAACACTGGGGTGACATTGGTTGAACCATAGGTTGAACCTCTGTTTTTTCTTCACGAATTTTATTCCCAGCCAGTTCCGAAATCACCTATCAATAATGTCGATTATTTGATCTGTGAATTGTGATGCGTCATACATACATTTGCAATTATGCTTTACAAAGGATATGTTAAAGTTAACCTCATCTTACCCTTGACCAGATTATTGTTTGTTTTTTTTTACAACAAAAATCACTTCACTGCTCCTTATCAGCATTTCACTCACAGTTGAGCACATTTTCATGCTCATTCACAGGCGGTTGGGGCCGTCCTTTGCCGGAAGTTGGACCACTTCTCACGGTGCACTAACAAGCACGCCCTTCTGCGTATCGATGTTACTATTGCGTGCCAGCCTGGGTTACCCTGGAAGTACGCCCGACGACTCCAGCCGGCATGCCCTTTATGCAAGAAATGGTGACGCGGTCAGGGCGATAACACGTCTGGACATTGATTGAAGCCGTTGAGGATAGAACAGGAAACTGATCCTTGTATATCTTATAAAGATAGACTCCACCGTGTCCCCTTATCCTGCGTCTACCCCATAACGACTCCTGAGGTCGCCCTCGCTCGCCGCTTCGCATCAGAAAGTCTCGTGCTCTGGGGCGACACCGGTCTGGGGGCGGCGCAAGGCGTCTCATTTTTCACCCCAGCTACCACCCAACACCCGTGTTATACAGGGTGCCTACAAAGGTGCCAAACTGCCCGCCTGGGAAGGGAGGGGAAGGCGACCGTCTCGGACGATTCACGGCCGGTGAGGGAGCTTTACTTTGCTCCCGGCGCAGCTCGTACAAATGCCAAGGACAATTGAGATTTACCGCACGGGAGTCGCGCCCCTGTAGAAAAAGGTGCCGCGATTTGTCACCGCGTCGGGCGCTGACTTTGTGGCGTGGTTTTATGGGTGTCATGTTTTCATGAGTAGTCGGGCTGCGCCGGGAGCGCCGCGGCGGTGAACGGCGGCGAAGGTGGCGCGTGGAATTGGGCTGGCAGCGAATGTGGCGCGCGTCGAACAGGGTGGTGATGGGGATGGGGATGGGGATGGGGATGGGGATGAGGATGGAGAAGATGGGGACGGGTCCCTCAGCGAAGTAAGAGCGAAGCTTGCTTGTTTTGGGGTACAACAAGTTCAAGGTAAAGTGGGCATATGCAGGGGCGGCGCCACGGGTTTTCGATAGGGGGGGACGGGGACCGAAAATCGAAAATCCCAAAAGTAGATACTGATCGTGTATGCAAAAAAAAAACGAGGCACGTAACGCCGCGAAACTTGGCAAGGCCCAAAACACATCGAATAGTGCATCCCGTTTCCAAACTTATCCTAGGACACCTAAGATCGATCACCTTTTCAAGCATCCTTGCCTCTAAATTAAAATTTGCAGTCTTGCCAACTCAAAGCTGGTTTCCTACAAGCTGCGAATTGCTTAGGTATGAGTAGCAGTGCCAGCTACTCTTACGTTTCGTACTTTCAAATTTTCGATCTTACGTCTGGTCAGCTTCAGGGCTTCACCATCATATAGTCATGGAGGAAAAGTGGGAATGTCTTCTGCTCTGACAAGTGCGCCAAAATTGCAATATAATTTCAGAATCATGACATCACCACCTGATCCATATGCAACGGGCAGGGTGCAGCTAATGGCTAGCCGTCAGTGGTCATGTCATCGGTGGTCACTCAAAAGGCCATGCTAGGTCATGGAAGGTCACCAGCCGTTATTTGATCACACTTTCTGATTGATTTTACTTGCCAAGAGCTTTGCGGGAAAAACGAGCGCATGCACCGTTGAAAAAAATGAGTGAAAGGGTCTCAGGTCCGGCGACCTCTGCAGGTGAAATGCCCCAGGGTAGGATTCCGGTGCTTGTTGATTAACTTCGTCAAAAATGGCAGTAGAGCTGTGATGTCGGCACCATTGTGTTCGTCATGATCGAGCTGGCGCGACCTGCATCGTTCTCATATTCACCCTCCAATCGTAACAACTACAGCAGGGATTGGCAAATGGCGGGGCACTCCCTTTGGGAGGTAATGAAGGTCTCTGGAAACATCATCCCACATCCCTTTAGCATTAGTGGCTCTCCTTATGGAACAGGTTTCTTGACTGGTCTGTTTCACCCCAGAATTCAAAGACTAGTCAAGGTAAAGCCGAGCGCACCACAGTGAGCACAATTTGATAAGCTGGTGTATCTCAATTTTCATGTAGAACCTTTCACGTATCACGTACCTAAAACCCTTTCGTGCACTCATGCAAAAGCAACTGCCATGTTTCAACAGCTGGTAATGGCATTTTCACAGCCGCTGACGTAAGAAGAGGAGGGATGGGGGGCTCGATTAGACCCCCAGCCGTTCGGCCGCCGACCGAACTTAGTTTTGCAGAAAAAAAACGAGTGCTATCGAACCCCTTGACGAGAGGGAGCCGATGCTATATCCAATTATAAGGTCTTGGGCTACTGCGTGCTTTTTTGGTCCTGCCTGTGATCTATCCGAACACTTCTCCCCACAAGTGCTGGGGTTAAATGGCATAGATTTCAAATGGTTCCTGTGGTAGAACTGCCATGCTTGAATTTGACTAATTAGGAATGGAAAATTTTCATATAGTAACGGAAATCTATGGAATTTCAGTGAACTTGGTTTTATCGGCAATGGGGTCTGGCAGTGGGGTGGGGAGGTAATAAGTAATAACCCTGCCTGGCGCCCCAAAAAGGGGGCACGATCCCCGAGGCCCTGCCGATCACCTTATAACTACAGGCATCACAGCTCCACACCTTTTGCAGATGGCCAGGACCCCCTGCGATGCATCCCAACAGCAATATTTATTCAGAACCTGCCTTGATTAACCAACGATGCATTAAATGCGACGGATAGCTCTATAATGCATTATTATCAACTATTGAACGGGCCTCGCCGATAGGGGGGTACTGTACCCCCCTAACTTTCGATAGCGGGGGACCTGTCCCCCCCGTCCCCCCCGGTGGCGCCGCCCATGGGCATATGAGTGTTTGAGTTATTATGAAAAGTATGGCATGATTGTAATGCCTTGCCCACTTCCATGCAACTTGGTTGTGGTGAACATGTTCATTTGACTTTTCAGCAACCACTTGCACCAACAGCACTGCCGGCAATGCTCACCACGTGAACAAAATGAAATATGGAAGTTTATATTCTGTAGTTTTTACTCCAAATAACAATGCACTACTTCCCATCTACGGCCAACTTTATTCGCTAATTACCCCTTCCTTTATGACTTAACACTTGTGGCATGTGCAAATAAACCCAATTAGTGGAAAGACTCCACACGACGGGAAGCCCAGCTGTTTGGTGTGTTTTCCTTGCCGCCAGTCGTATTCGTTAGTGAATTAAAGCCAAACATTGTAATTGATCCGAAGTTTTAACGGCTTATTTCAATGAAGCTTCTATGCATGGTAGGTGAAATTTGATAAGCTGATCGATAGTTCCTCTGATGACTAGGTTTCATTATGTAATTTTGCAGATATTAACTCATTTTGTCGTATTCTTCTGTGTTCCGTGACAATTTTTTTATACTAACCAATCACAACTGCAACAGTATCGTGGAATATTTAGCTTAGGAGAACATATTGACTCAACTCTTATATGATATATCACAGATACAGATAAGTAAAGTAAACATTGAGCTGCGAGGTCACTACTGCACTGAAAGGCCCTCTCCGGAGAAAACCTGCCACTGAATTCATCTGACTATGTTATCAAGCATTACCCCCTCCCCCCATCCCTCAGCAGCAGCTGCCCCCCCCCCCCCCCACCACCACCACCACGTCAGCATGCCCGCGATCTGTCTCTAACGGACCATCAGCCTCGTCGGGTGGCCCGCTTCCAGCCGCAATCCAGAGCCGATTTATCATAATCCAATTAATGTATTCGCCGGTGGAGGCTGAGAGCCACTGTCAACGCTGGTTTGGGCGTCGGAGAGGTGTCGCCCGTCGCCTCGCCCTCGCCCTCGCCCTCGCCCGTCGGCTCGCCCCGGCAGTCACCTGGCCTTCCTTTGTAGCTGTGGCGGCGGCGCTAGGGAATTATGACGGGTTCACAAAGGTGCGTTCGGCACGGTCGCGGCATTAGCTGAAGGCCCACCGACCCGCCATGATTTCGGCGGCACCGGCTGGGCTTGTGGTGGTGGGGGCTTTGGAGGAGTGTGGTGGGGAGGGCTTTACGGAGGGGGCTTGGGTGGTTGGTGGTGGTGGTGGGTTGTGGTAGCAACGGTAGCGAGAAATCACAACTCTTACTGATTCATCTGGGCTTCCTTACTTTCTGTTGCAGTTATTTTTGCTGATATGCCTCAAGCTAGCCGTATAAAGTATAAAGCAAGCATGCTTTCTCCCGAGAATATTATTTGACGAGCATTCCGTGTCAGATTTATTTTGATGATGCTTTTCAGCCGGCATTCCCGAAGTATCCATCACAATTTTCCTTGTTTAACTGAGTTGATGCCAGCGTTACCTCTGTTCCCAAGCCCAGAACTATCAGTCGCTTCACTTACACTGTCACCATACGCAGCTGTTGTGATATCTCCCTCCGCCCGTCACTCCCCTGCGAGGGCCGCTGTCGTCCTCTGGGACCATTGATCGTAGTAACTCCAACCCGAGGGATGGCCTTGTGAGCCTCGGTAGCTGGAGGATACAGAACAGAACTGCTGCAGGATAGGTGGAATTGAGGGCCACATGACAGTACCTATGTCACAGAGATGTGAAGGGCAGTAGAGCATGTGAAGGGCAGTAGAGCATGTGAAGGGCAGTAGAAGACAGGACCTTGGTCACAGAACTGTACCGGGGAATTGCGTGAGATGCAGAAGAGCGTGCTGTTGAACGTAACGCTATGAGAAACGTTTTTCGTAAATATCTAGAGCATCGTTGCTTCGATTGCCTTCGTTTTTGGATATGTTATGAAGGACGTTAACCTCGTCATCACAGAGTGGTTACTGTTGTTCTGCAATCCACATATACTGAGCAACTGAGACAAACATATTGCAAAATCAAAATTTCAAACGAATAGAACTCAACAACGAATTGTCGCACGACTGTGATGTTTGCAGTTTTGGACTGACGAAGTCAAGGAAAACATTTCCTAGCAAGCCTTTTTTCAAATTTTGTACTATGTTTTGCATGATACAATTTTCATTTTGCAGTGCATTGCATGCTTTCCAAATTCTGGTTTAGGTGGACTTTTCAAGATTTTTTTCTGATTTACTGTGGACATTCTGTTTTGGTGGACCCAAAAAGTCCACGTAAAAATAAACGCACAGAACACCTTTTAGCTGGACGTAAACGTATCCGAAAGAACAAGTCTGTTTCGGTGGACTCAAAAATTGTCCACCTTAGGCGCCATCTATCTCTAAACTAAAAAATTTGATGGTTCGTAGTTCCAATATCTGCCACAGACGGCGCCACCATCGGCTGGCTCTGTGTTGAAGCTCGGAAACGCACGCCTTGATCAGCGCGGGCTAGCGCGGGCATGCAGCAAAAACGTAACATGATATGATTTATAGTGTGGTCTGTGGAATGTGAAGCGATCAAAATAGACGTTTGTTTTATTTTTAAAAAAGTGTAAAAATAAATTAATTATATTATGTATCTTAGAAACCCGTGAATTAGAGTATGATGAAGTTTTGTGTAGTTGCAACAACACTGTTTTTTGTTGCGGTGTTATCGGCGCGGCACGGCTCACCACGTGGCGGTGTCAGTGTTGGGATTTGGAAGAGATAAAGCTTTGGGTGGTACTAATTTGTGTTTTTTTTTGTGCTGGGAGCTTTTTGAAGTCTGTGAGGTAAGTGGAAATTATTTGTAGACATCTATTTGTTGGATACTGGTATTGCAGAGTACCGATTTGCCATGCGATTGTTTGGGCCGGACTTGCAGGCGTCACACTTCAACTTCTTTTTGCAACCAAGGAGCGGGGCCGGATGGTCACTATACCCAGAGATGCTTTCTAATCAAACCAAACCAAAATAGACCTAACCAAACCTAACCAAACCTGACCTAACCAGTACAACCTACAACCTAAAACCTACAACCTAAAACCTACAACCTAAAACCTACAACCTAAAACCTAAAACCTACCACCTAAAACCTACAACCTACAACCTAACCTACAGCACCTCTCCTTGGTTGCTAAAAGAAGTGTTACGCCTGCTTTACGACTACCCTTGAAATGTGGCTAGCCGCTACTTGCTATTTCTTTACAAGATCTCAGGCCTCGGGGTCAATTAATGATGTAGGTACTCTGGCTCCGGATCAATTCAACAAAATGCAGGGCTGCCCTACATTGTGCACTAACCTGTTTGAAGTATGTACTTGTGTTCAGGATCCCAATCTGAATCCAGTTTAGGGGAAAACACCATGTTTATAAGTGTAGGTTTTGGGCAGTGGCGCCGGGCGCGGGAACCGGGGGCTAGCGGGGGCTGAGCCCTTCTAACTTTACCCCTAATTTGGGGAGGACAAGCTGCCCTAATAGTTCCTGGTCTCATGAAAAGTTGTGGGGCACTGCTCCCACGGCCCCAGAGTTGTGGGGGCAAGCTTCCCTCACTGCCCCCTCCCCCGGTTCCTGTGCCTCTGTATGAATCTATGAAATTATGTTGGTAGATTTCCGATTTTGATTCCTCCAGCTGTGAGGAGGGGGGGGGGCTCAAATACATAATGAGCCCCCCAGCCGAAAAGTTGGAGGGGCTCAGCCCCCGCTAGCCCCCCCGGTTCCCGCGCCTAACTAGGTCATTCAAAGACATTTTATGGTCATGACCTCTTAGTGTATTGTCAATAGGCCAAAGCTTGAAGAGTCTCTCAATCCCAAATGGTTTTCAGCTCAGTTTTAGCATTTTGTTATCTTATGGGTCACCTTTAATGAAATTAAGACCCACTTTGGCCTTATGACCTTAACTTATGGGTGGGTCCCCCAATGACCTACCGTTATGTCCATTTTGTATATCTCAGAATTTGTATATCTATGACCTGAGGTAAGGTCAGGTCAGATTCATTATCTTTACATTACAAGCCTATGGATAAATTTGAAATGCGCACCGCTTTGTGGAAACGAGTCAAAACCACTCAAGTCTTTCAGGATTTTGACATATTGAATCATCTATGACGATCCAGGTATCATTTACTGACAGAGACAGGAAAAGGTCATCTGAGTTCGTGCGAGGTCATCAATAGTTGCTTGTCAATAAACCATGATAAATTGGCGCTAAAGACATGTAAGTGGCACCAAACTGCTTGCCTTGCCAAGTCACGCGTCGTTTGCTATACAACGTGACGTATCAACCCCGCCCCTATTGGGTCATGACCTCTCCCCCACCAGAGGTCAAGTTTTAAATTGGCCTTAATGAAGGTCATCAAGTATTTGTTTCGAATCGCCTCGACAAGAGAAGCACAATGGTGTCAATTTTATGTCTTTATTCAAAAGTTTTATCTACTATACTTAGGTTACTATTTCAATAACATTTTATTTTTATGACCTCTGGTGACCTCAATATTGACCTGACGCATTTTTATTTAAAAGTTGTAGCTCTTTGACCGACCTATCAAACGCCGTTTGCTGCGTCGATGCGTGGTTTTCGAGAAATAACGGGGGGCTGATAAGCCTGCCCTGCCTGCCCGGAATCTTACCTTTCAGAGCCCGCCCGGAATATGGTTTAAGGGTGTATACTGTATACAGCGGTGTCCTTTGCCCAGTTTTTTTTATTTTTTAAGTTGCCCAACATGCCGTACTCAACCATACAACTGACCTTTTAGCATCATTTGTGTATAACACTGCAAATTGCACACATCTCAGCCATTTAAATGTAGCGATTGAAGGCATAATGCCAGTTGCCTCATAAAATATAATGGTACCTATATACCTAAGTGTGTTGTTGAGAAGGTCAACAATGTAAGGTTTTCAAGTGAGGAGTAAAGGCCAGCTCTAGAGTGCATTGTACTAGGAACCGTTAATACCTTGTTTGAAAGTCTATTTTTCTTGACCTTTTAATTCAATTCGTTGTTGGAAAATTGCAGTGGCAACAAAAATTATGAGTCACCTGCTGCATGCCCGTTGGCCATACAGATTGTCTTCTTTCTGCCTTAGTTACTAAAAGCGGCTAAAGAAAGATAAATGCTTACAGAAAAATCTCACCATACAGGCTTTCTTTCCAGGTGACTTGTTAGCTATCTTACATGCAGGCTTTCTTTTCAGGTAGCTTGGATGTTCAGGCCACTTTGATAGTCCAAGATGCTGTCTGGTACTAATGTACGCAAGGTAAGATGTGGGGTCATCCAATCTGTTTTATGTGTCTGCATTTAACAATCTCCATATCCAAATAAATAAAGTAATATTTATTTCGAAAGAACCATTCTGTATTGAGTTACTTCTGCCGTGCCTGTGAATCGTGAGAGGCAGTTTCACTGCCTCAAAAGTTAGAAATATGTCCTTAAATTAAAGTGGGAATGGGGAAGTAGGGTTAACCATCATTCTCCTTCGTTGCGCGTATAAAAGACCCATTGTTCTTTGAGCTGTTAATTATTTCCCTTCCCTTTCGAGACGTATGTGAAGGACAGAAAATTGATTTTTAAATTCAAGGTGATGCGAGTAGATCATCACAGGGTAACCAACACTAACAAACTAACTAACACAGGATAGTAAAACTAACTTTTGTTGAGAGGAACGGCCGAAAACGTAGGCAAAGTTTGGCGGCGCTACGCACGGTAATTTTCCGCTCAGCTCAGAAAAAATACGGGTTGGCCGTCCAGACTGGTCCAGACGCCCCTTCCCGGCTCGGCGCGGATTAGTGGGAGTGAATGAGTGAGTGAGTGAGTGAGTGAGTTACATTAACCCGCGCCCGGCTGGGGGTCCTGGATTTCCACGCCCTGCTGGGGGGGGGGGGGTGTTTGAACACCCCTCCCCTTCTAACTCGGCTCCTGGGCCACGTAGCGATACGCGGAAGGCGGCGTTCGAAAGAGCGCCAAAAATAATGACGAAATCACTACGGTCAATTTTTTGGTCAAATCAAAGGTCAGGTCACCAGAGGTCATTGAAGGCAAAATTTCGCCGATTTCCAGGTCGAATGTCGACAATTTCCATGAAGCCAACGCATAACTCGGGAACCAATAGAGGTAAAGCGCCGCGGAAAAGCGCATTCGATAGCCCTATTAACGCCCTTTCTGAATAATTCTCTCAGATTTGACCTAACGTCAACGGTTTTGCATGCAGGGGGCAAAAACTGCAAAATAGCCGATTTTTTCGGAAACAGTTTTTCTGCAATGATTTTTTACCCAAGCCTTGTACGAGCTTACTTTTACCGACATCGTGTTCCTCTCGTCAAGACGCATCGAATGAACTATAACTTGACCTTGAAAGGTCAACTTGAAAATTTGACATCAGGTCAAGGTCATGACCTGACCGGAAAGTGTCATGTTGCATATCAGTTGATCCGTATCGTCGAGCTGAACACATCTAAGGCGTTTTTATCGCTCTAGCATGCCTCTATCAAAAGTAATTTGCGAAAAACTGTTGATGCCATTCGTGACCTAAGATGACCTCAGGGCATAAACAGGGGTCATGGACACCATTTTCATGTTCAGTGTGTATAAATTACTTGTAATTCAGTGTTTGGGAGTGTTTATAATGTCTTTCGTCCAAAAGAGGCGCATTTCAATTTTCTCCCATTGACTTATAATGGGGAGGTCGCAAAATTGACCTGACCTTAGGTCATCGATATCAAAATTCTGAAATATGCATTTTGTACATGCTATTGCTCTTAGCAATCTCTGAAAGTTTCAAAGCGATCGGTCACTCGGTGTAGCTATGACAGACATTGAAACTATGAGGTGAGGTCACTTCAAGTGACCTGGTGACCTGACCTTGAATGACCTTGGTCTGAAATTTTCACAACATGTGTAGAATTGATGTGTGATAAGGCGTACAAAAAACGAGCGCCGTTTTTGAGATATTTGCGAAAAACCATAAGGGGGGTGTTCAAACACCCCCCCCCCCCCAGCAGGGCGCAGGTTAAGGGGGCGCATGTAAATGAATTAATCATTCCTTTCTACCCGAATTATGAATGATGAATTGCGTGTTACCATGATAACCCTTCTATTTTTTTTTTAAATCATGGTGTGTCAATTGAAGTGAGGTAATATTTCTTTTTTTTTTAGAAGCGACCAGCAGCTGTTACTTCTGGACGAAGGAGGAAAGTGGCGAAAACTGTTCAGGTAAGTGTTCGTTCAGTATCCATATGCGAAAGACATTATTCATATTTCGTAAGCACCACAATTGTTTCTCATTTTGTTAATGCTTAGCTAGCAGACAATTTCATGAAGGTTTACTGTGGGTCAAACCTGGTTTGCTGATACAACTTTTACTGAGGGCATTATTAAAGGGATAAGTCCCGCGGAAGCAGCCAGGTAGCGCCTACACAATATGCAATGGCGCCTCACTTGCACCTACTTGTGTGTCTGGTCGGGACTATCTCTTGTGGTATTAATTTAAAGAGACGCTAAAATTGTATTGAACGTAATGTTTAATTTCTCCTGCGTACTTGCTCTTAATCGGTTATAATCTAAGCAATTAGTAATGAGCCAAGTTACAGATAAAACGGCCAAGTTATGATTGATGGCCAAATGTTGCCTTGAGCAAAATAAGGCAAAATGTTTCATCAACAATTACGATTTAATTTCGGATTTTGAAAGATTAGTTTTTAACTTCTCTTTTATATAGCTGATATCGATAAGACGACGCGCCACTATTACCTATCATCAGCCTCTTTTTGCAGGCTGAACACTAAAGCTAACAGTGCATTAGGAACACGTGGAGGGGGGGGGGCGAACTTACCAATTAGTTAAGCTAAATTGAAGAAAAGGTAATTGACGGAATCGATTTTTTCAGGATCTCTATTTTGTGGAAAGAATATTAGCCCACCAGTGGAAAGACGGCAACATGATGTACCTCATCAAGTGGCAAGGTTTCAGGTAAGCGTTGGAGAGTGGGGATAACTGGGACGCGGGAGAAGTGGGACACCTTCAATATCTTAGTGACCGATTGGACAAACAATTTTGTTTTTGCATATTTTCTCATGAATTCCGTTGGTGTGCAGACTTCATCGTATCATGTACTTGTATCTATTCCCGGGAATGCGGTGGGACCGCTGGCTCTTGAGATAAAGGGACCAGGCCTTCTGGTTCTTTCCATGGTTGTTCAAAGTGGGCGTTTGGTTGCGTCATCCTGCTGGAATGTCCTGGTGGTTATCGCAGTAATAGCATGGTCTTTCTTGGCCCCTGTTTCAACATATGCAGTATATTGTGTCGATGCGGGTAGCCTCGACACTTTGTGTGCACTAGGGTTAAAAAAGAAAACGATTCATTGATCGGTCTGATGGCTAGGGTCATTCATTCCTTGGTTTGGGAATCACCGAATAGGCCTCTGAACCCGTTGGAAACGTCATTGTGAAAAGGACATTGATATGCTTTTACGTTAAATCAGTTATTTTTATTGATTAGGTTCCTTTTAAAACTACAGAAACTGCATTCTGCCTAACCAGTAGTGAATAAAAGACATTCTTTAGCATGTTAACTGGTCGAAATTTATGGGTTTAGAATTGAAATAATTCACTCACATTATTTTATTTCACGCACACACTCGCGACATAATTCAACTACCTAAGGGCGACGCCTTGTTTGGGTGTCGCGGGCCGAAGGTTGTGTTTTGCATTTGTGCTAGGGGTCTTGCCATGGAGGATTCCATTGAAAACCTGAGGATGACGGAATCTTTCCCCACTCGCAGGGAATGGGGCTAAAGATCCCGAGATACCGGTGACATGGAACATTTACGGTGCGACGCCGCGAGAAAGAAGCCATCTAGCTTCCAAAGATAATCCACTTCTACTTGATTGTTTTTTTTTGTTTTTTTGTTAAGCTGGCCTTCTGACATCCTTTCCTTTTCCAAAGGATGCCTACGTGGGAGCCAGCGCAGAACCTGAATCCTGTGATCCTTCAAAAGTACCACGGTAAGAGCCATACATTATGCATTCCAGTTAGCTAAACAAATCTACGGCTTGTGTTTTTTATTGGGTTTAGGTGCATGCAATTGTGACTTAAAAGAGCGTTTAATTTTTCAGTCGTTGCTTGTTTTGTTGTGCTTTATCCCATGTTTGGTTTTTGATGGACTCCATCCTTTATAAGAGCTTTCTACATCAATTTATGATGCGATTTTGTTTTCTTGAACGCTGCGAAAGTCAGTGGGTGGTTTCCCCAGGGCGTGTGACTGGTCTGCCCATTGCGTGTCATATGAGCCAAATGATGTGGCAGTCGGGTGCCCCTAAAACCAAAATCATTAATTGCCGTGTGTGTACTGTGTACCTATATTTGTGCCTTGTGATTGTGTATGTACAAGGGGGGTGTTTGAACACCCCTCCCCCCTGTGGTTTTTCGCGAATATCGCCGCCGTTTTTGGCACACCTTATCATACATCAATTCTACACATGTAAAAATTTCAGACCAAGGTCGTTCAAGGTCAGGTCACCAAATCACTTGAAGTGACCTCACCTCATAAAAAGTTTCAATGTCTGCCACAGCTACACCGAGTGACCCATCGCTTTGAAACTTTCAGCGATTCCTAAGATCAGTAGTATGTATAAAATGTATATCTCGGAATTTTGATATCGGTGACCTAAGGTCAGGTCAATTTTGCGACCTCCCCATCATAAGTCAATGGGAGAAAATTGAAAGGCGCCTCTTTTGGACGAAAGCCATTATAAACACTACCGAACACTGAATTACAAGGAACTTAGACACACTGAGCATTAAAATGGTATCCATGACCCCTGTTTATGCCCTTGAGGTCATCTCAGGTCACGAATGGTATCTAACAGTTTTTCGCGAATAACTTTTGATAGAAGCATGATAGGGCGATGAAAACGCCTTAGATGTGTTCAGCTCGACGATACGGATCGACTGATATGCAACATGACCCTTTCCGGTCAGGTCATGACCTTGACCTGAGGTCAAATTTTCAAGTTGACCTTCCAAGGTCAAATTATGGTTCATTCGATGCGCTTGACGAGAGGAACACGATGCCGGTAAAAGTAAGCTAGTGCAAAGCTTGGGTCAAAAGTTATTACAGAAAAACTGTTTCCGAAAAAAAATAGGCTATTTTGGCAGTTTTTGCCCCCTGCAGGCAAAACCGTTGACGCTAGGTCAAATCTGAGAGAATTACTCAGAAATGGCGCTAATAGGGCTATCGAATGCGCTTTTCCGCGGCGCTCTATTGCTTCCCGAGTTATGCTTTGGCATTTTGGAAATTGTCGACATTCGACCTGAAAATCGGCGAAATTTTGACTTCAATGACCTCTGGTGACCTGACCTTTGACCTGACCTTTGACCTGACCAAAAAGTGACTGAAGTGATTTTCTCATTATTTTTGGCGCGCTTTCGAACGCCGCCTTCCGCGTATCACTACGTGGTCCAGGAGCCGAGTTAGAATGGGGGTGTTCAACCCCCCCCCCCCCAGCAGGGCGTAGAAATCCAGGATCCCCAGCGGGGCGCTGGTTAAAGGAGCTAGGCGCGGATACAGGATTTTCCTTAGGAAGGACACGATTTCCAAGGGGGGGCTTGACCTTCAGGGGAGGGGCTTGACCTCCAGAGGTCCGGGGGGCTTGACCTCCAGAGGTTGGGGGGGGGGGGGGCTTGACCTCCAGGTTAGGGCAGTGGACGGAATTCAGGGGACGTGATCGACATCTGTTTTTGTCTATGGCCAGGGCGTCCAGGGGACCTGTCACCTGTGCTCGTGCCAGGGACCCGTTTTTCCATTGGGACCAAACAGTGAGGGACCACGTGAAGGGGGTCCTTGATATACCAAGGACCCTGTATTTCTAGGAGTTAGTAGTGGCTCAAGAGGACCTGCAGGCGAGGTTAGGGGTCCCGGATGACCGGGCGCCTGGCTTCTGGGCCATGTGCTGCTAGAGGCCTGGGCTGAAAGGGGTCCTAGCTACATGGGGCCCACCCTTCTGGTTACCCGAACTGGGTCCTTTCGGGGAGCCGGCCAATCAGGGGACCCGTGCCGTTGAGTGCCCAAGTACCAGAGACCCACCCGTCTTCGGGGGAGGGGCTTTGACCTTCAAAGGGCCATGTTGGCGGGGAACTAGGCCTGCAGTGGCTCGTTCTTCCAGGGACCCGGGCAGCCAGATGGTCTACATATGTTATTACACCTGTTTGCATTTGCCTTTGACAGATCTGGATAACTATACAGTATCAGTTCGGTAAAAGTCATTCATCGTGACTATACCTCCATAACCAGTGTCGCCTCCTATATGCATAATGGTTAAACAGTTAAATCGGTCAAATGTAAAGGTATAGTAAAGGAATCGACCTGTGCTGCTGGGGCCCGTCCTCGAAGGCCTGTGCTGCCGGCGTTGTCGGGAGCCCTGGATGCCAGGTGCCCGATAGGCGAGAGCCAAGTGCCAAGCGCTTCTGGGGTACCGGGCCTTTCGGGGGCTCGTCGGTCTGTGATACCCGGGGCACGGACTGTTAAGGATCCGAGCTGCCGGGGGATCAGAATACCAGAGGGGGACCAGCCATCAATTACGTAGGGGCCAGCCGGTCAGGATCAGGGGCCCGCGTCCTGCTAGTGCCCGTCCTGTTAGGGTCCCGGTGCCAGAAGATTTGCATGAGCCATCACCCCTACCCTTTTGGATGTTAAAGCGGGCGTAGCCGGAATGGCAGCCTACTACCTACTGCATCCTAGTGACGTCACTGGGAGCATTCAGCTTTAACCCGCGCCCTGGTGGGGTCTGTTTATAACGCGACCTGGTTGGGGGGGGGGGAACTATTCCCCCCTCGTATCTCCGAAACTACTGGACGGATCCGCAAAACTCAAACGGCGTTCGAAAGGCCTGTCAAATTTGTCTACGGAAATCAAATTTCATTGACCTCGGGGTCACCGATGACGTCACAGGTCAGGTCAAAGATGAAATGTTTCACCGTTCACGGGTCTTCTAGGGAATGCGCTATAACACCAAGGAAAACGCATTTTGTCGAGAATCAGCGATAGGGCGTCAGTTGCCTAGTAGATATGTTACTATTAGAGGTCACTGACAATACCAGGTCAGGTCATCAAGGGTCACAGGTCAGGTCACATGAACCCAACTTTACTAAGGTTGTGTGATGCATGTTTTATGGCCAATTTTTCATTTCCAACTCAATGGTGTTGGTTATAAGATTATCAGGTACGGCTTAGGTCACTTTCTGGTGAAGGTCAGGTCAAGGTCAGGCCAAAAAAGGTCAAATTTTAAAGTTGATAGTTTTGCATAAAATGGGTATTGATTCGATGCAGCTCGTCACGGGGGAGTCTAATGGTGGTCTTTGTTTTGCGCTACGGGGTCTAGAATTGCTAAAAATTGAGTTTGAAAATTTGACATCATCAATTTTGAACAGTTTTTTCGCTATAACTTCGCCAAAAAAAGAGGTATCAATCTCAAATTTGGTATGTGGATAGAAGGCGGTAAGGACTACCACATATATTCCGGTTTTTGCGAAATTCAAAAAAACGTTTTGGATTTTTCGACTATTAAATCCAAAAAATCTATTTTTTGATTTTTGGGATCAAAATCCAAGAATTTTAAAAATCCGAGATAGCAGTTTTGTAGCCCTGTCAATTCTACAGCTTTTATGTCATTTATGTTTATTTATGTTTTATGCTTTTTTATGTTTATCATTTTTCTGTATTTGCAAAGCTATAGGCCTGACAGCTCTTCCCGCGAAACCTTTTTGGGTTCGAAAACGGCAGAACATGATGTTACTCTGACGTCATTTCCGGCCAACCTATCATAGCCTTTGGAAAAATTTTTGGTCACAATGTGTAAAATTGATGTCCGGGAGGGTACTGAAAGTTTGGTGACGATCGGCGCAGCGGTTCTGGAGATATATCGAAAAGTCTGGAGGGGGGCAAAAAATAGCCCCCCCCCCACCAGGTCGCGGGTTAATATTGTGTACCCTAGACGCTAACCTACTAAGTTGAATTGTTTTTTTTTCATAAGAGTTTTTTAGTTTTGACTGGTGTACTACTTAAGTATAATACCAAAATGGTATCCTTTCAGGCCAGATAAGGTCAGGTCAAGTCAACCATTATTATGACTAAGATGTCTGAATGACATAAAATCCCTAAGCCCATCATCGTATTTCCCTTCAGTTTTCCTTCGTTCCAACGATACCCATGACGACCTATTTAACAAAGTTACTGTAGGAGGGCAGGCCAGGTCAGGTCAGGTCAAGTCAACACTTATTATTACTCATATATCTCTGCATAACTGTATTTTAGTACAAATGTCTATACTTATGCCAAGGAACATCTAAGCTTTATCTGGCAAACCATTACACTTATGGTAAATCACGATCCTTAAATCTGACTTCTGACATTGCCGTGATCTAACCTGACATTGATACTTCCAAAATTGTTACACATTACCCAGGTGGCAAAAGTTTCCTGTTGTGTGCAAACTTTGCATCCTGTTGTGTGCAAAAGTTTTGTTTTGATACACCCAGACATTTAGAAGATTTTTGGGGGGAAAAACGTTAAGGGGGCAATAAAGTCCCCCCACCGCGTGGAAGGTGGCCTGGAGGCCACACGCCTGCGGGGTTAATTCGCTATTTCAAATATAATGTTAAGGTGGATACTGGTCTCGCAAAACAAAGACCACCATTAGACTCCCCGTGACAAGCTGCATCGAATCGTACCCATTTTATGTAAAAACTAAAAAAATATCAACTTTCACCTAATTTGACCTGACCCTGACCTGGCCTTCACCAAAAAACTAAAAAA